>NC_089202.1:9472490-9770064 GCF_963930695.1 Labrus bergylta | reverse complement strand
CTTCAGTCCGCAGCACCGTGTTGTGCAGCAACCTTTGGCATACACAGGCCCTTTCACTTTCAATACAAGTCATCCTGCTTCTTCTCCTTCTTCTACCAAAACTTCTCTAAGTATAAGCATGTCTGTCCCTCTCCTCCTAAACCAACTTCTCCTCCTCTTATCCTGTCACCTGTCGCCTGGTTCCTGTCTTCCACCATCAGTCCCATTCCTCTGTTACTTCAGATTGCCTCTTCTCTCTTATTTCGTAATCTGAAGTTTTTCCCACACCTTCATTCTTCTGATTCCACTTTGTCAGTTCTTCCATCTAATCGTGATTTATCTTCCCTTTCATTGTGCAAACATGTCTTGTATCCTCTATCTCCACCATCCTAGTATAAAAACCTACATCCTAACACCAGATCTCTCTCTCTCTCTCTCCCTCTCCTCCACCCTCTTGATCCTTCATTTCCTCCTCTCCATCTACCTCCTATCCCCTCTTCCTCTCCTCCATCCACCTCTGATCCCTTTCTTCCTCTCTTCTGTCCACCTCTGATCCCCTTTTCCACACTTCCCTGAGTTGTGATCCCCCTGCGCTCCCCAGAGCTGTGAGCCATGTCCCTGTGTTTGAGTTGCTGGTGCAGGAGCCTGCATGTGTGGTGGCCCCGGGGCAGGGATGACACAGCCCCGCTGGAATGAGAGGGAACAGAGTCTGGGCGTTCCTCTACAAACGCACTATTAAACCCACTGCAGTACACAATGAGCTCATCTTAATTCAGGTCAGATGTACATCCTACATTTTTTCTTTCTTTTCTCTCTTCTTCCTTTTTTTCCCTAATTAAGTACACTGTATACCTTTTTTTTATGTATCCTTCCCTTTTGTAACCTGCTACAACTCCTTATGCATGGGCTCTAAAGTTTGTACCTGGATTTGATTATTACCCATATTTGCCTGTTGAGAAAGGCATTTGTCAAGTTAGAGCATGAGGGCACCTCAGGCATTTTGTAGAGCAGCGGCACTCCTGCACTCAGGATGGACCTCCCTCCTTACCCCTTACTTTCTTATCATAAACAATAATAAAGGAAGTTTTGTTTAGATTTTGAAGTTCATGAGGTCAAACTTGGTCCATGGAAAGCCCATTATCCTCTGTAGAGGTGGGGGACTTTCTCTGTTCTGCCGCTGGCACAATAGATGAAAGCAACCCAGTTGTTTTGTCATACACGGGGAGCAATGTGTTTTACAATCTTTAAAAAAGTGATATTCAATACACCCTGGAAATCCATATATTCAGAAGTAGCAGCAGAGCTACATAACCATTTAATAACAACTGAAGTTTAATGTTTAAATGACTACTAAATCATATCAGAATCAAAATCTGCTGAGCTTAAATACCATGCTTTTTGTCGAGAGTTGACCAATAAGCTTGAAGTATTACAAAAAAAAATGCAGACCATTATCTAGAAATTACAAGATTATTCTGGATTATTTTGATAATCATTATTCATATCTATAGTCAAAACAATTATAAACTTCCTCAATATTCAATCAGCATATCACCAAATCTTGTCAAGAAAACACAGGAAGTTTACAGAAAAATGTGTCAGCTGAAACCATGGCTGTGCATGAAGCTCTGCATGTTAGATGACACGAAGACCAGCAGATATTTGTGGTACTTCCCTTAAGGGGCAAAAAGAAGGAGCATAAGTAGCTGGTGGCTCTTAGGTGTGAAAACACTGTGTATTTGAAGATGCATGGGAAACAGAACCGCAGTTTTACTTCCTTCAGTGCTTTGCACAGTGATGTGACAGCCAAAATTCAAGTTGCACGCATTTAGAGTCACAGTGGGGCATCACTAAATATACAGACTCAAAATTAGAGATAAATCCTCCATATAGAAATCTGAAAGAAAGTGGATTTACCACGCACACATGCCAAACTGCAAACTGCATTTGTTGTATGATGGACTTTTGGAGTAAAAAGAAATTGATAATGTGACATTTGTAAAGAATAAAAAAGAGACATATTGTCTTGGCTAGGTTGTGGCAAACCTAAATCGACTGAACTCAACAATCATTGGTTTCTGGTTTGCACTTCATGGGTTGCACAGTCTCATTCTCAAAGTTATTTAAACTGTTTGACAAAGGGATCTCATTCATTAAAAGCACCTGCCTTTAAACACAGCCAAGACTGAAACAAGCATTTAAATACCATATCGTTATAAACTGAGGATCGGATATTTTACTACATCTGTACTACAATCATTCCCACTTAACCCAGCTGCATTCAGGTTGATTATGCTACGTCATGGAAACGACTGGACTAAATTCCTCTCCTGAGCCAGAATAAAGGAATTTCATTTTTGATGCATGTGCCCACACCCAAACCAGCACATCTCCTCTTACAAGTCAAAAGGTTGAGGTTTCCACAAAATGTTGTTTCTCACATGGTTGACTAGTAACGTCCAACGCATTTAACTCTGACATAACTCAGCACCAGATGTTTATAATTGAAAAGCAGAAAGCATTCAAATCTGTTGGACGCCGCTTCCCTTTGTGTGATAATGATAGCCATGACATTAAGATCTGCTGGCTGTTCCTTATGCCTGGTTTTAACACTGGTTTGTGTCAGTGAGGCTCCCCAAAGACTTTGTTTAGGGACTTGGAGCAGAAGGGGAGAGAGAAAAAAACGAGAGAGAGAAAAGAGGTCCTCAGGTTTCACAGCTGCAGGCTCAGCTCAACCCTAAAGTAAATGGACTTGAGGAAAGCCAATCCTAATTGATTCCAAGCCTCAAAGCTCTTTAGTAAACATTGTGAAGCAATGAAAATGACTTGTTATCCTAATTCATTTGATGCTCACGCTGTGCAATCAGCAGAGTCAAGAACAAAGATGCAGATAGAAGATTAAACTCATTATAATTGGTGGTTTTTCTCTACTTCCAGATATTTTCTCCCCAGAACTCCAAAAAAAAAGGTTTTAATCTTTATGAGCATGCATTGATTAAGTGCACAAACAATTAATTCTTGGGGAGGATTATTGATTCTTAATTGTCTCAGTTTAAACTTAACATAAACTAGAAGCTTTACATGGTTGTCTTATCTTTATAAAAACATCAGGAATCAGATTTAAGGTTATACTGTATTTGAGGGGGCAACAACAGGTTTTTTTCTTTTCTTCACTGATCTGACCTTTAGTAGGCTTCCTAACAATCAAACCAAGAAGAACACATCTAGCTTGTGAAATGTCTGACTTGATCTCTGTGTTGGAAGTTCCTGTGGCGAGACCCTGTGCACAGAGTATTTGCTTTGCCCTAATGGCTTCCTGTGGAAGGACTACTTTTTACTGTAGGGGTTTCCTCAACCCCTTTTCCTGCTGATGTGAACATTTCCAGGTCTCAGTGTGAATCTACGCTTCCTTTCCATGTCATGTCAGGATTCCGTCCTGTAAACAAACGACATCTCTTAACAAATATGAATGCTGCTCTGGTAAAGCCTCACATAATGTGCCACACATAACTATAGCTAACACTTATGTGCCATTCTGTGGTTGAAAACCACCACCACATGGCAAACAAACTTTGGTTTTCAATTGATGTGTTTATGTGTGTGTGACAGCAGTAAAACCACCAGTCTTTCAACAAACCAGCAAGAGATCTGTGATCATAAAGAAGTGTGAAGAGAAGTGAAGTGGGTGGTGTGTCTGTGCTCTAGTGAGGTGAGGAGTGTTTAATGACAGGTAAAGTCAGGTGAAGCAGGCCAAGCAGAGTCTCTGTTACTGGCAGTGATTGCCGCTCCTCCAAAAGGGGGATGAAATTCCAACCCGCTCCCGACAATGAATGACGGAGTGTCAGTCAGGCTTAGTGATGGGCCTCCCATCCAATATTCACAAGCTCCTCAAGCTGTAAATCTACACAGGACAACCTCAACACTGCAAAGGCGAATAACACTGAGCCATCTCAATGTCTAACTTACATGCCACAGGTCTGGTTTACAATAACAAAGCCCTGGCACAGGTTTGAAGGTTGTTGGGGTTAAGAGACAAGAAGGGAATAAGGTCAGTAGAGTGAGTCATAGAGAAGAAAGTTTGTGCATGTATGTCATATATACATATATTAATTCATATATGACATATAATTATAAATGCATTATGTATAAAAACATATAACACACATGTTATGTATTGATCAGGATCCATAACTTAAACTCTATCTAACAAAAATCATTATTACTATTTTTTACTAGATCACTCAACACTCAAGGTAAATAATAGAACAGTACACCACACAGATTTCATTTTATATCATTATTTTCTGTTTCCAGTGTAATTATAAACCTGTAGCAAGCGGGTGCACAGGTATCAGAGAAACAGCTCTAAGGTTGTGGCTGACATTCCCATGCAGTGAAAGCAACTATTTTAGAGCATGAAATGCTAAACTGTTGTAAAAGCGGTCACAGCTTCAGCAATGACCTCATCTTGTCCTCTGGGACCCTCTTTGGCATGCTCTGCGGTGGGACAATACTCAATGAACAGAAAAACATGAATCGCCGGCTCCACACACAACGATCTGAATGTAACACAACACTGACATAACCTCAGAGACTACGTGGAGATGACAATCAGCAGGGACAAAAAAAGGGACCAGTAGAGCCTGAGGCTGTGGCTATAACAGGGTAAGGTGAGAGGATACACTCGGATCATCTCAGGTAATTTTCAATCTGTCAGCAGTCCTCAATATTGCCTCTTCTACTCAGTGGCAAAAAGAAACAACAAAACTTCTCTCCCTCATTGTTCCAATCCTAAGAATATCCTTTGCATACTCACCCTATCTGTCTGTTGGTGGATGGAGCCTGAGTGATGACGGAGCTGGACTGAGGGGAGGGCAGGGCTTGTTGGATCACTATGCTGGTATCATGGTTGCCCATCTGTGAGTGGGAATGCTGGTGCTGGCCTTGGCCTGCCTGGCCGTGTAGTGAGATGTTCTGCAGAGATGAAGTGGAAAGAAAAGTGAGAAGGGTATACAAGGTTAGGGATCCTTTAGGAGTGTCACATTCTTCCCAGCAAGTTGTATTTTCAACACAACTGTGTGTAACAAGCAATTATAACTGTTTGGCCTTGGGCTCCATTCACCCAGCTTGAGTGAGTAATAAGGAACTATATAAACTATCATCTACTGGCTTTTTCTGGACCATTTTTGGAAACATTGTGAATCTAATGAAGAACGGGTGTCTTTATTGTTATTTGCCCAGCAGGATACTTTGTTAGTTTTAACCTCTGTTATTGTGTAATGTCATTAACATCCAAATACAACCCTGCACTGCAAGTAAAAACAAAGCCCCATTCTAAATGTGAATATCTTGAGACAAACAGCAAGTTGAAGTACTTAAGAATTAATCTAATGTAAGAAAAACATCTGCAATGATCAAATATAAAAGCGAGAATACAGAAAGTCAACATTTTGTTTTAATTGTAAAAGCATCTTACCTGGAATAACCATAGTAATTACCATTCAATCAATAAACTGTTTCTAAATGCATGTTTCAATGGCTTTTTTATACACTAATTGCTGTTTTCCTGACAAATTTAAGCTCTCTTTTGCTTATTCTACTTTCCACTTCCACAGATTCTTGCTCCGACTCGCCTCCTGCTGACTAAGCAGAGCTTCCCATCGTAAACCACACAGGCTGGGGAGGCCAGACGAGGCTGACCTGAGAGCAGACGAGCTCCAGAGCCAAACCACCCAGACGACAGCTTAGCTGCAGCATGCACTGCACATCTCTCCAGACATTAGATAAGCAGTCTGTCTTGTGGTGATTTGACGAGCATCCTTGTCTCAGGTGGAGGTGCCTAAGGGCAGATCTATAATGCATAAATGATCACGTCCTTTGTCAAATGTCAAAGCCCTGCTACTCTGCTCACGTGTGAGAATGTCTGGTCTGCTACAAAAGTTGTCTCAGGGGTCTGTCTTTGTGTGAGGGAAGAAATAGGACTCCCTCCCTTAGAGATAGCCAGAGATCTGTTTGAAGTTACAGGTGGAGAACCTGATCTTCTTCTAGTCACCTGTGGTGGGTTACAAATCTCCACCTGGTAGCCCTGTCTGTCACTGTCAACAAAACTGATGGGGATAGAGGAGCATGGTGTGTTGTGTACAAAAAATGCTAGTTGTGCAACAAATATCTAGTCTTTGGATAGAAAACAGAAATTACGGCAGACATATTGGATGTGTAAGTATACTTGTTGTTGTCAGTTATAGACAGGTTAGCAAAGTGCGTGTTTAATAGATGCTGTTTGGAATCTTTAAAAGTGTGTGTGTGAGATCATACTGTGCATGCTGCTGTTAGTGACATGACTGATGTTCATGTGTCTGAGGCTTTGGCTTCAGGTTTTTTAGTTGCAGTACCTGTTTACTGTCCTCTTCCTCCTGGGCCTTGCAAAACTCCTGCTCAATGGAGCAGTCCAGTTCACTGAACAATCCGACCTCCTCACAGTTCTTCAGGAAGCGTGTTGGTGTAGGCGTCTGGTCTGGAAATCATGAAAGTTTTTTTTTATTATCTTTTGAAAAAAACCTACAGTTAACAGAGGTTATGTGCCAGCTTCTATCAGACAGTTGGATTATTAGCTTAAGGACCAATATCTTGGGGTAGATCATATTTGAGTGTTTTTGTGTGTAATTTTTCCTTTTTTTTTTTTTTACAACAGACCATGTACAAAAGCAAACATAGATATTACCATTTGAGGTGGTATACCACAGCAAGCTTAAAGATAATTTATTCCACAATTAAAAAGACACTAAACAAACAAACAAATGAACATACAAACAAACGGGGAACATAATACAAAATTAGAAAGAAAATACAACATATATGTTAGAACAAATAAAAGCAGAAAAGTGGCATTACAGTAACAGACCTGAAATTGTTCAATTCTATCATTTTGACAGTTTAACTTTAAATCCAAGAACTTTGTTTTCTTGTTCTGTGATCTTTATATTTATGTTATGTATTCAAGCCCTTTTGATTCAATCATATCATAAATGCTATTTATTTCTTTTTTTTTGTTTCTATGGACAAATGTGAATCCAGCAAACACCTTAGAGAAACCAGTCGGGATCGACACAAGGACCAAACGTGTAAAGATAACCTTCTTTCTGTTAGTGAGAGAGAGATAGAAAGCTTGACAGCCCCATTTCAGCTGATGAAGCACAGATCCTACCTACTGAGTGGGGGTCTCATTTGTTGAGCCCAGTGAGGCCGTGGTATTCAACTTGACATTGTGGGGGTGCACAAAGATCAGGTTTCAGACAGTTGAAGGTGATTTGAGGATCAGGCTTGTTTCAAACGCTAAAAGCATACTTTGTGGTCTGTTTATCCATTCTGGCTACACCAGAGATGGATTCCAACCTCTGTGCTTAAAAACAGTTTAACTTCAATTATACTTTTCCCACTTTGTGCTGAGATTGCTACCCAAGTTCTATTAATAAAAAACAAAAGTAATGTGCGATAGGTTCAGGACCTCACCTATTAGTCAATGACAAAAATTAGCAATTAGAAGAGCAGATTTAATTCTACTTCTATGTGCGGCTGAACCTCATCTTACAGTAAATGCAACAACTATTTTTCCTGAGTTCACGTTCTCAATAAGAGAAAACTTGGAGCTGTAACTCAGACGGCAGGTGATAAGAACACCCGGCCTAGAAAATCTGATCCTGCTGTCCACTGAGCGTAAATAATAAAGAAGACACAATCTCAGCAGTGTGGCCTGACCAGCTCACAGTATTGTCTGCTTTGGCCGCTCTGATTCTTGGAATGGAGATCTATACTTTTTATGGATTGGCCTTGGTTTGGCTATGTTTCTTCGAACAGCAGATTTATGATCTGATCAGAATATCACCTGGGGCTTATATACCCCACCATTCATTGTAAACCATCTCCCACCGCCTCTACATCCTCAACTGTACTATTAACACGTCTGACGTTAAACATGCCCCCACCATACGTCTGTGTCTCTGTATCCTCCTGTGTGTAAGTGGTATGCACAGAATAGAGTTGTGCTGCAGGGTAAAGTGTGTCATATAATTTGCATTACTGTAAACAACCCGGTACAGACATGCTGTGAAGTTTTCTGATGATAGACAAGTGCGCTTGAGAGTGAGTCACCGAGGCACACACACCTGCAAATAAACTACAAGCTCCTGCTGAGGTATTGTGCAGGTCTGTATTGATGCAGCTGTAACTAACCTGATAACATGTTGTCGTTCTTTATGGAGGGGAACTTTAGGGTCATCTCATGTTTGTGTCGGTGTATCATCAGATGGTCCTCAGTGGGGAATCGCTATTGGGTTTTTTAAAAAAAAGTAGGGTTGTAAGAATTTGTAAAGACAAACAAGTGTTTCTTTTCACCTATTATAAAACACATAATCCCAAACAAAAATGCTTTACCAGAATATAACATTCACTTATATCCTATCTTTAAATGGAACGTCATGAACAAGCATCAATCGTTTCAAGTATCTTATTTTCTAAGGGTATTTTTTACACCTGAAGCCTTATTTACAGTTTGTGTTTCACTCAGTTCAACACTTATGTTCCATCCTTATGCATGAGGAACTCAGTAACCCTTCTCCTCAGACCTCCTCAATGTACACCTCTTCAAATTACAGGCAGACACACACACACATGCACACACGCACATATACACATCTGAGTTGTTGGTTTGTTTCGACACACTCACCTGAGAACAGCCAGGAGCGTTGCACACGTACGGCCTTTCCTGGTCCGAGTTCATCACTCTGGCCACCTTCTCATAAAACTACAGGAAAAAAAAAACACACACACACAGAAGAAGAAGAGGAAGTGAGTGACTTGAGTTTCCCCGCCAACATACAAGAGGAAAAATAAGCTCATTGTGTAACGCCTGACATAAAATAGCCATTGCACCTGAAACAGCTGTGTGGGTATTTCACTAATAAAAATACATTTTTCTCACACTACGGTACTCTTGGATTCAATAAATATGACATCAAGGGAAAGCTTCTGGCTTTTCAAGGGCTGGAAATATGGTATTCAAGAACTTTGTGAAGAGTTATATGCAACGAGAAAAGCATTCAAATAGTAACTCATAATGAAATGGCAGGATGATTTGTTGCTATTTTCAAAACTTATTAATCACATATAGTAAAGACTACACTGAAGCCAGTGATGAACAAAAACAGCCATGTAAACAGAGGTACACACATATGAAGGAAACAACTTGGTGGAGTTTTAAATCAAATTACAAAATGGACAGTGACGAGATAAACCATCTTTGAAATTGTCAACCATACAACTACATCCCCATATTGAAGTTTCAACAGGGTGTCTTCAGATGTTTGTTCTCACCACAAAGTGAGAGAATCTGGTTTAGCACAGCTCTAAACATCTGTCCTTTATTAGTTAAGTGGGGGGAGATTATTGTTTTCATTTCAATATTCAGAGAGATATTTTGAACTTTAAATGAAAGGCACATCATTTACACCTTCGATAACCATGTGTAGATTGTCGTCTATGTTCAGGTTTAACTTGTACAGCAGTCATAAGAAGGTTTAATACACTTTTTGAATTGGCCTCAAAGAGAGATGGAGAAAAGGAAGGGGTTTCAGAGCAGCATGGCATGAAAGATGGACCCAAGGTTCAATACAGTTCTTCTACAAAACAACTTTGAAACACGAGTTAGCTTTAAGCTTGAAAATACGAGACAATTTATCTGTTTACCTGAAACTACTGCCAAATATGTGCTCTGTAAGTAATTGCTTCATACACTCCAGCCATAGCCATGAATCATGTCAAATGACAATGCCCTCAATTATTGTTTTAGAAGCTTTAATAATTTAGAGTGAAATAGGGGACAAACTTTCCCAGAAAAGAAGCGTGTGTGTATTATTGCATATTCTGTACATATCATCAAATGAAGCACAACAGGAAAGAAGGATGAGTTCTGCATTCAGCTTAATTACACATTGAAAGGTGCCTGACTATATTTATGACAGGACATCAGAGAAAAAAACAATAGCAGCCACATCTTTACAGCTTCTCAAGATCAAACAGAGTGCAATGACACACCAATGAAAAGCTGTGATGTGCACTTCAATCAATCATTGCATGGAGCGTACATGAGATGTGTCAGTCATTTATAAATATTCAAACCATAAAGTTTTACCACAGCTTTTATAATTGACTCATCCAAGAGTGCCTAAATGTTTCAGTTATTTAAGGCATAAAATGTTTTAAAATGGAAAGGTTAACAAGGCCTCTTCTATACCTGAAACAGACACCACATACTCCTGAATAAAGAATGCATTTTGAGTATTAAAGCTGTCCGGTGATCTAAACTGAAAAAAATTTACATATTTTACACCGTTAAATTTCAACTTGCACATTTCGATGACAAATAAAGGTTTTGTAGAGAGAAAAAAAAACGCATCCGATTATGGAACAGATAAAGTATGACTTGAGAAACCTATGTACTTTCCCCTTACATCATACATGCATTGACTGCTTGCTATTTTGTCACAGGGAATTTACGGTGTGATGTCAACTTTACTTATAACTGACAAACTCTGAGCAGTCACCACGTAGTGCTACAGATGTCCAGCTCCTCCTCACAAATGATTTATTAGATGTTAAGTGACTATGACAAGTGTTAAATAGTCTTTATTAATCCTCAGGAGCAGCAACACACCAAACCGGGGTTTGATCAATAGCAGGAGGATTTGTAACACTCACTGAACATGCAGGTCTTTCTTGCTTACAGGGAACATTCAAACTGAATACAGCTTGAGAATTGAACCTAAGCCATAGCATGTGGATGTCAAGAGAGCTCAGAGTTATTGCCACTCATTCTGTACTCAATAAGTGAATTAGGCCCTTACAAAACATCTGAAAGGGGCCTGGATGAATAAGGACATGACATGGAGTCGGTTAACACCCAAAAAGTAAAGTTAACTAAAAAAACATTTAAAGCTCCTGTGAGGAACTTTAAGTTTGTGTCGTCTTTGGCGCCCCCTGTGGACAAAATGGTACCTCGCATCTCTTTTCTGATTTTGTCCTGTACAACAAAAAATTTCATCCTGATTTATTTTAAAAGTCAAATGTATCACTAATTGAGAATTGACAAATGTAAAAAAAAGACTGTTTTAGTATTTTGGTGTTCATCACTTCATCTGACAACTACCCTGCAACAACAATTTTAGGCATTAAAAGCACCTGTATAGAAATACATGATCTTGGCACTGATGGTTTTGTTTGCTCTAATAGAAATGGTATTTAAAGGCATAACAACTGATTTTAGTCTGTTTCATAACCAAGGGTACTTTGAGGATTAACTATCTCCAATAATCTATGATGACTGAAACAAACTTTCTTCTTCAAGTATACCACAAATACAATCACATCAAAACAAGGTCTAGGTGGAAGCAGTTTGTTGACACAACAATGATGCAAACAGCGACATTAGGCGTGTGTAGTCACTGTCAATAATAACTGAAACATCTTCAGTATTTACAGCAGTCACACTGCATCTAACAGTTGCTTATTGACACACACACAACACAAAGTGTATTCCTTTTTACCTGCCCCTAGAATCAATTCAGAAAAATTAAGACACATCAGAATTAAGCTCAAAACCAAAAGTCATGTCAAGCATGAATACCTTCATACACTAGCATGTACATGTGTGTCGTTTTCATGGGTACAGACTATTTCCTCAAGCACAGTCAAAACATTCAAATATTGTGTTATGCTAAGCAGTGCTGTTTTCCTAACAGGCCGTACTTCATGAGCGGGCCTGCAGAACAGGGTCTGGACAGGGTCTCTCTGTCAGAGAGCAATGAGCCCTGCTCTCTCTTTCTGTCACCAGCTCACAGCGTCTCTTCTGAAGGGCCCCTCAAAACTCACCTGGTTTCCTCTGACACAACAAACACAACTCACGCTGCTGATCCAACACTGAACACAAACTAGTGCCAGGATGATTGCAAACTACAGAACAACAAATGCCTATGGTCGTGTCGCTGTTGTTGTTTCGGTTGAATCAAGACTTTAGACTTTATTATCTCAAACGCAGCTCCAGAGAACTTTTGTCAAATTCCTATTGCCTCTGTTTTTAGGCTTTCTTTCTGAACACTTGCATGACTATGACTCACGTGATATAAAAATAATTTTACAATAATTCTCCCCAAAGCATTCATTAGAAAAAGAGAAAAAGTATGTATGAATTTCAAACAGATGCAAACATTTTACCTTCCTGTTTCTAAAATGGGACTTCATAATTCCATCACATTTAGCAGGAAATTCAAACCATATGACACATAAAACATTTAACCATTCATTCTGTGAATGCCTCTGTGTATTATCCGATAGCTTTCACACTTCAAATAATCAGTGTGCAAAGCTCTTTCTTTGGAAATGGCATTTGGCTCTCATTTGATCTAGATGTTTCAGTTCAGCAGAGGAAATTTGGTTACACTTTACATTAACTATATCCGGATGTGTGCGAGGGGATGGATTAGGGTCTGGCATTTGATTTCAAGTGGATCTAGGGAGGAATTCTCCAGGTAGACTGCGTATTAGAGTTTAAACAATATGGTGTGGAAAAAAGAAGGGCTGGGGTGCAAAGGCATACGGGGTCAAAGCAAGCACAAACATGCGCAGCAATTCTAATCTCCAGCTCCCCACAGCCCAGGCCTTTGACAGCACAAGTTCAAGGTGGGATCACGGCGATGCCTGAGGCAGAGAACATGGCCCTCTTTCTTAGACAATGTCTGCCCTGAACTTCTGCTCTATGAAGTGAATGCGTGACAAAAAGACTGCTGTGATGTAAACCTCCAGACCGATCAATTACCCCTCTCTTCAACACCATGTAAACTCATAACAAACACAAAACTGTCCCCTCGGAGGGCACAAAGACTCACACGCATCATTTTACTCACAAAAAGTTTGAAACAATTGATGTTATAAAGTATAAAGATAGAAAGTTCTATAACAAACATGGATGAAAACATTACTTTAAAAACAACATGTGCAATAGTTTTAATGTTCTCGGCCGCTCTGTTGATTGGGCTGTGTGGTTGTTGTTACGATTTTTGTTATTTGAACCTTTTCTACATTCGTATAATCATAGAGAGAGGAATGTTTCACCTTGAACACATGCATACCGTACAACAACTATCAACAAATAGAGGTCACATTTCACTGCTGAGATGAGCATGGACTTTAATCAAGCTGAAATGTGTGTAAAACATGGGAAGAATTGAACGTGTATCACAGTTCATAAATAAAACAAGTTATCCTGTTATTCAGAGAATATAAAGTTTGTGATTTTGCTGTTTGTTTTTATTCATATTTGGATGTGGAAACCAGAGTTTTTGTTGAAAATAAGGTTTTGATATAAAAAACACATTAAATAAATTATTTCCGAAGAAGTTTTGTCAATTTTAAAAGATGATAAAATACATTACACTTGCTAAGGATACGTGTTGCAAATAAGAGGACAATGTGGAAAAAAGTATTCCTTTCCAAACCTTTTCTCAGCTGTTACTACAAAACATGTAAAGCGTTCAACAAAGTTCAATATCAAAGCAGTCCTCAAACTAATCTCAGTGTGTTTCAAATCATCACATTACTTAAATCAAATTAAAACTTAAAGACATCATATGTTATTAACGAAGCCAATTGAAGGGACACAATAAAAGCCTCCACGTTGATCTAAAGCAGCGCGCATTAAACGAGCTGTTATTGATAGTGTTGTCACATAAACATAATGACAGCAGAGACTAATCAAATGATTAAAACATCTTTCTTGTTTTTTCAAAGCCGCACAGTCTCGAGCTCCAGAGCGCGCCTCGTCAGCACAACCTTACTGAGAGTAACCCTCAACATCTCAGCGCTTAATCACATATCGACTGGCCTGCAGAATGACGTAATGTTAGTCACTTTGCTGTTCAAGAGAAATAGAACGTCAATTTCACAGGATTACAGGAGCATCACTCTTTTCTCTTTGACCGGAATGACAGCGAAGGGACCGAGCTATCATTTCCCAGTCATTGGTGAACCGCAGCACGCAGAGTCCGGGACCAGCGCTGGCTCTGCGTATCCCGAGATGGGACAGGCGTGACAATGATGCGGATCTCATCCAGCTCTGGCACTAAAGAACTAACAGAAAAACCTAGAGGACGTGCTCAAGTAGTGCGAAGTGCAATTAAAAGCATCCTTTGCATCCACGCATTGTGTAGTTTTCAGTGGAGATTTTTCTGAATTCCTGCAGAATTGTCTCCACTGCTGCCTGACAGACAGACACACTCCGAGCAGCAGCAGCGGCACTTGACTCCGCGTTCAACTTCAACAACAGTCAACAGATAGTCCGGAGAAGTGGGATGACAATGCACTCAATACAACAAACCTAACGTGACACTTTGTCTATTGTAGTTGCAAGAAGAAAATAGTTTATAAAAACAGAGAAAAAAAAATACATTTTGACAAGAACCGCCGAAGCGAACATCAAAACAAGCTGTTGCATGAAAAAAAGCAGGAGGAAAAGTCACAAGTATCGCTTAGAAACAAATACAAACAAACCTGCAGAGGCGCGTGCATGGTCCTCTGCATGCTGGTAGAGGCTTTTCGACTTACCAAACAAGTGTAGAAAATATGAAGCAGTCTCTCAGAAGAAACCACGTTGGACTGAGAAAAGATTACAATACGATCTATTTAGAGAAGCATAACGTCACCCCTGGGTGACGTCACGTGGGATTCCTGAACTTCTAAATCATTGCGGTCTGCTTGGAGGCGGCGCGTGCAGGGCGGAGTTTGCAAATGCACGCCCCAGAGGCATGGACAGGACACTGCTGGACCTGGAGTGGGTGTGGTCCAAAGCCTGGGTTGCATTTACTGACAAATCAGGGATGCAAATAAGCGAAGTGTACCGCAACTAACAACTGATGTGGCTGATAACTGTCTACTAAACATGGCGACCTCAGGTTAACTGAGAGTGATGAGACGATTGAATCACACAGTCCTTCACGTAAAGACTTCAACACTACATCTTCAAGTAGAATATAAGAAATATTGCTTCATCCAATTGGGCCCTGGCCACTGTTGTATGATACATTACTCATGGTTTTACTTTCTAAAAACGTTAACACTGAGGAAAAAAAGAGAAATCTTACATTTCTGAAGACATCTTTTTTGCCATATTGAATTCTCAGAGCAGGATAAAGCACAGGTGTTCATTCATACTCTCTTTTCCCTCTGCTATATTCAAGTGTCCCAATAAGAGTGAAAAAGAGCCAACATGCAGATTCCTAAACCTATAGCAGCTAGCTGGAATCAAGTCAGTTTTAATGTGTGTGACATGTTAACTGATTGTTAACTCATTGGATAATCAGTACAATAAAAAATATAACTATGAGATACTGTTAAAAAACAATAAGTCTTTCCACATCACTCTCACATGTTCATGTCATGAGGGAGGTTTATGCAATATAAAGTTCTAATGACCCTCCACGTGTGTCCACAGTTGATGTTATGCAGTGACAGTAGTGGACTGATTAACTTGCCTTCGGGAACTGAGGTAACAAAAAAAAGCTGCTGGAGCCACTATAACCCCATTTCCCCCTTTACCAAGCTGGCTCTAAATTTGCTCTGCTAACTAGAATTTCATAAAAGGAGGCACATATTAAGGAGTCCTGAACATAGGCACCATCTTAAGACAGTACCTTCTGGTTAGAAAATATATGATACCCTTATCATGTTATCAAGTAACTTACATTTGCACAGAACAGCAATGCTACAACTTATAGGCCCTTTACATGACATGTCTCTGGAGATTTTTTTTAGACTTTTAACATTCTAAAGATATATGGATCATTTTAGATTTTGCAGGGACGACCTGAACAGTATTTCTTTTTGCTATACTGGCTCCTCCAAAAAGCATGCATAATCAAAATCTTCACCTGCAAACTGAACATGTAAAACACACAGTTGTTCTGCACTGTCTCTTCTGAAAAGTATTTGGTTTGGCTTTAGACGAGATTTAAAGATTTTTAGAGTACCAAGCATTTCTGTTGGAGCTCTGTGTGACCTGCTGGTGCCAACTGGCTGTGATTTCTTGGACCAAAGACACTGATAGTTAAGCCATCCTGGGCTCCAGGGATTAATGACTCCTTGCACATTGAGAAATGTTTACCACTCGCCAGCGACCACTTCACTAGAGGCACTAAGAGCTCTGTCACTGAAACAATAACGCAGTCTGAAAAGCCCTCATAATTCAGGGCTCCTCCGCCTCTGTCTTTTAACCAAAGCTTTAATCAACGTTTATGACATCCCTTTGTCTCTTTATTGCCAATATATTTTCCAACCAATCCAAACATTATGCTCCCAGAGGAGCAGACTATTAAGGTTGAAAAGAGCCGATACAGTTTTGGGTCAGTGACCCACACTAAAGCAGATTTGATCTATATTATACTAAACCTTTTATTATTATGCCTTTGTTCAGGGCTTATGTGCGAAAGATCACCTTGGGAAGATTACCCCCGGTGAGGATGCTTTGTTGCAGCAGGTGCAAAAGGTGAAGGAGGCTAAATCACAAACATGTCAGACAGGCTTTCAATTAAAAAAAATATACAACACCTTCAGATAGATTTCATTCCAATAAAGAAAGACAATGAGTTTCTAATAAAATAGAGATTGCAGTGAATACATTGTAACCTGTTCTTTAAACTTCAACATTACAACACCTCAGCCTGACATATAAGATGGTGGTTTAAACTGTAGATTCTGTTTCTATATTCACTTCAATTCTTAATAATATGTTTAAGTGTAAAGGTGCAAAAAAAGTTGGAGTAGAAAAATACTGCATATTTTTTAGCCAAGTTTCTTATACTTGATATATACTAAATATCAGAATAATTTAATCTATCATGAGTAATTCTCTGACAAATGATGTTGTGTATTGTTTAAATGTAGAGATTCTGCTCTGTACAAACTGCTGGCACATCTCCAATTTATTTTTGTTATTTTGATCAAGTGTTTATCAATAGATTATAAACCATGAGTGAGTATCAAGATTATTTACCAATATATGCATGCAAGTTACATTTGAATGTTCTATAATATGAGAAAAGGGATTTCAGTAAAAAGGGAATCCTTTATTCATCTTCTTGGATGTACAGTCTATAAGCTAATGGAGTGTTTTGTGGTGTGATTTCTACAAATCTTATCAAATGTACAACATTATTTCATGCTTTGTCATTATCTACTTTCAACATAGCATGAATATTACTTTATTAAACAGCTGTACTATAGACCTAATTCATGTTCATGGAAATCTAGGGAACTTGCATCTTTTAAACAATAGACACGGTTAGGGTCTCCAGGTGAAAGGTTTTTTAAAGAATCATCTTCTGACTGAAGGTTCCAAGCCAACTGGTGCAAACTTGTGTTCTGGGTGGCACAACATCCTATAAAGCAGCACATTAAAATTGATAACAACAAAACATATGTGCTGGGAGGTTCCCAGCAGATAACCTCAGTGACATTCCTGCACTCAGACACTAAGCCCGATAACCGCTACATATTGAAGCTGGTGCTGGGTGTGTGTGTGTTGACGCTTTGATTTATTCTGGAAGAAAATTTCCTCTTTGCTCAGAAATTGTGGAAAAATACATCCCTCTTTTGAATCCTGAACTGGGCTGTTCCCAGCCTGGATAATCAATGTCATCTACAAGCATTCATAATTGTTCTATTGCTAGGTTTTAAAAAAGTGTCATCTGTTTTTAGTGATAACATTTGAAATCAATTTAAGATCATTCACTCTGGCATTTAAAACATGTCCTACAAAATACTAATTCATAAAAACAATGATGATTAGGCTTGAAAAAAAAAAAGATCAGTTTTGGGAACTTTTTGGGGTTCTGTGTGTTTTACTTCAACATGATAAGTCTGAAATTACGACAAGTGTTATCTGGGTGTGAGGAAGAATACGTGTGTTTTTCTCTTCACGTCAAATCTGTGGTACAGCACTAGCTCAAACTTGGCAAACAGAGCGCTGCAGGGTTTAGTCACTAACCAGCAGCTACTAAATGTGACTTTGCTGGTCGGTTTCCATCGCAATCAGAACAATCTAATTTAGGTCATCTCTGTTACAGAAAATCATTTGTTACCTCTAATGTGCTGTAAGAAAATTGAGGAGTGATGATGAACTTGACTTGAGTTACTGAATCCTCATCAGGCGCAACCAGAAATAAATAGCTAAGGATTGGCACTGCAAGTATTAAAAGTAAAGTCATCAGCTTTCTCAAACACAAGGCCATGTGTGACATAATGCTCGCAAACTAATGTCTCATGGTTGTCAAGAACAACTGGAAAAATGTTTAACCATGACTGTGGTGCCTGGTCTGAAATTGGACATGGGAATGATGATCACCCATTACACCATCACTAGGCACAAACTCAATGGTACTGCCCAGTCAATAAATGTAAAAACTCGGGAGGGAAAAAAGTAACTGTAATTTTAAATTCTTCAACATTCTTCTACATCTGGCATCAGATCTTCACCAGATTCTACATTCCCATAAGGGCACACGATGTTTACTTTCTACATATAAGCAATGTTTATTCTTAAACATTGTGGAGACATCAGTTTGTTTTAACTTGCTTGCAAATGGTTGTCTAGCTCATTCTCCTTATCTTCTTAAAGCAAAAAAAAAAAAAACACAAACTTGCAAATGTCGAGACACAAATATTTCATATTTGTCACCAGTAAAATTTGCAAAGTCATGCTTGTTGTTGACTTTCATCTATACAATACCGAAGCATTAGGAGAGGGGCCACTTGTCTTTAGTCAGAATGTCAAACACTTCCAAATTGCTATGTGTGTTCATTTATAGCAAGTCTCAACTTGGAAAACTTAATGACCAAGAATTACTTTACATCATGTAAAGCATATTTTAATTTAAATGGGCAAAAACACCCATGCAAAAACTTAAAACAAGTGTAATCTAAAAAAAAAAAGTAGTAGTAGCAAGTAAGATACTGCCCTGTTGAGTACTTATTATAGCATCATGTTATCAAAATATACATGTTAGTGCTCTTTACTTATTAGCACCACGTATGAAGCAACACTCATGGTACAGTTAAGGGTAAATAATCTTAAATTAATGCTTAGAAAAAAGAAAGCATCACTTGTGATTTTCTGTTGACCAACACTGCCACATGGTGGCCATAATAGTTCAGCTACTTGTTGAGCCATTGTGTGGCACATGAAACTAGAAACAACTTCATCATTTGCAGTCATCACACGGAAAAATACTGAAAATTGTGAAATTGTACTTAAAAGGTATTTGATTTAAAAAAATATATATTTGTATATGCATATTGTGTACACATGTATTAGATAGAATCAAATGAACACAACGTTTCTTAAATCAATTCATAACACATCAGAAAACAGTGCATGGGACACATATTAAAGGACAAAACATGCAACAAAAAGTAATTTAAAGTAATAAGTATATGAGGCCATGTAAGCCATGTATAGTTCCACTTTAGACCCATATATCCCACGAACCTACTCGTTACAAAAAATGCGTCAAGTTAGACTAAATCCAAAAAGACCACTTCCCGTTCAAATTTATAAACCAAACCTAAATTTTATATTTCTTAGTTTTAAACGTGAATAAGTCGTACCATTGTCAATTTGATTAAGTCTTTTTTTTTTTTAAACATTTTATGTTTCACATAGGCTATAGAAATTATTTTCAATGAATCATAGCCTTATTTTAGTAAAGGTAGGTAGGAGTATTTGCTGGTAACAGCTGTGTATAGGAACATTTACGCAATTTCATGAAAATATTTTGGTGACCAATAGCATAACATTTTTATCATCATTAGAAGCACATTTTTGTATTTGTTAGTTTATTAGATATCAATATTTATTTCCTTTAACAACAGTGCATGCTTTTGCAGTGAAAGCAAAACCGCCTTACTTCCTGTCTCGCTTGTTGCGCTCCAGCTGGTTTGACGCTTGACGCACCTCCATCACCTCACCGCACCGCCCTGCCGCTCCAGCTGTTCCCACCGCTGTTCGCCTGCTGCTACCCCGCTGCTCGCTGCTGCTGCCAGCCCCCATTTCCAATGCAGCAGCGACCATGACAGGCATCGCCGCTGCGTCTTTCTTCTCCAACGCTTGTAGATTCGGGGGCTGTGGACTCCACTTCGACTCTCTGGCCGAGCTCATCGTGCACATCGAGGATAACCACATCGGTAAGAGTCGAGAAGTCATGAGCGCCGCAGCTAGCAATGGCCGAGGATTGCAGCTAGCAGGAGTGGCTACGTTAGCGAGCTAGCAAGTTACTTCCTGCGTCCTGACAACCCTGTTGCTAGGTGTGGTGGCTGTTGATGTTTCCATGTTGGAAATACAGTACCTCTCCACCACCTAGCATTGTTTAAAGATGCGTTTCAAAAGATAAGACAGCTACAACATCAAATGAGCCGCACTGACACAAAGACAGGAAGACTTTCTTGACGCTCCGTCGGGTCGCTCGTTCATCAATATTTGTAGCGTGAGGCCGCGCGAGGAGCCGCCAGGGAAGCTCGTGAGAGAAGTTGCAGTCTGCAGGAGCCAATGAACAAACACTGATTAAATAACAGCCTGCAAAAAGTTTACACAGTTATAGACTACTTATGAAAGAAATGCACTCTTTCCCATCCAACTGTCTTATGTCACATGTTGTGTAGGCTATTTACCTTTTTAAAAGCGTCAGCATTTTTAAAATGATATAGGCTACCAAAGTTCAACAAAGTATGTATCTTTAGGTTACTGGTTTACAATGTTATTAATATTAACATTATTATTAACTTACTGCCAGTTGAAACACAATAATTTATATAAAGATATCTACTGACAAACAAATATATCCGTAAAAAAAGAATGTAGCCTATTTTAAAATGTTCAACTCTTGAACATAGATTATTATAGTAGGTCTATTGTACGCTATATGTTTTCAAAATTAATTAAAATTGAGGGCGTACTGGATTGTTTAAATTAATTATTACATTTCAAAATACTTTTTTTTGTGGTCGAAATTGTATTCAGTTAAATACCTATTTTATTTTACCATATAGAATTGGTATTTCTCTCCTGACTGCACATCAAGTTCTACTCCAATCAGCAGCGCCACCTCTAGATCATGAGGAGTAACACAATAACAAAAGCTTCCTCTTGGTTCAGATCACAAACAAATCCGGTACTTTAACAACAACAAAAAAAACACTTAATTGAAGAATACTGATTGAGCAACTTATATGGTAATTGTTGACTAATTCGTAATGGCTTTCAAATAAATGCAGCATCAATAAGTTTATGAACTGTAGTAGCCTATTTACTGTAAGGGATCACCACATTAATTGAGCCCAACATAATCAGCCTGTTTTGAGGGAGGGACGCTGTGGGCCAGTTGATGTGCATACAACAGTTTTATATTGGTCAGAGTCACTGTGTGTTTAGTTGAAAAGTCATGCTTTATTTACTTTAGTGAGATGTAAAAATAAACCCATGTGGTTGAGTACATGAGAACATCATGCTAGAGGTTTTAAATTGAATTTCAAGGTGGTTATGTTTTCATTACTATTGGCAAATGAAACAATAAGCTCTCAGAGTCAGTATTTATAGCAGGGGTGGGCAACTGATGGCCCCCATCAACCCTCAATGTGGCCCTCAGGTCAATTTTTACATATCAATTAATTGGAAACATGAAGAAAAGATGACAAAATCTGACATGAAATCATGAAAACCAGAAATATGTCCAGAATAATATTTGATCACTGGTAAATGTTGAGTTAAATTTGAGACATAATCGACTGTAATCGTTTTTGTATACTACAATTTGTCCCCCTGTCAGTGAGAATTGAATAAATGTGGTCCTTGCTGTGACCAAAGTTCCCCATCCCTGATTTATAGGAACATATTATGTTTCATTATTTATTTATTGTTCATGTTTTGGTAGGAGAGCATACAAATGTTTTTTTTTAAGAATGGTCTAAGCTTTAAAAAATATTTAATCCTGCAAGCCTTCTTTTTTAAGATTTATGTTTGGTATTTTATGCCTTTATGTGATAGGACAGTGATAGAGAAATCGGGGAGAGAGAGAGAGAGTGGGGAATGACATGCGGTAAAGGAGCCACAGGTTGGATTTGAACGCAGGCCGTCCGCTTGGAGGACTATCCTACATGTACATGGGGCGTGACCTAACAACACATTTGTGCTGTATTATAGGAAGGCATAAGATCATATTTGTTGTAAAATAATACAAGATACATTTGATAAGATTCCTAAATCTGTGTCATTTTCTGTGTTTAAAGCAGCAAAGAAATGACAGAAAAGGAACACACAGTGCACAAATCAAGAAGTTAAAGTAAAAGTAAATATAAAATGTTACTTTTTTTTCTGAAAGCTTTTATATGTTTCAACACAATCCCAGAAATAAACCTCCCTCCTCTCAGTGTGACGCTCTGTTAGTTCCTCCATCTGTTTCCTAATTTAATATTACACTCTTATTATTGAAGCTGACAAGGCCCAGCTGTCTCTGTTATTCTTGTTTGTTGCTTGACTTGCTTTAATATTCTCTGCCCTCCGATTGTGTGCTGTGCATGTGTCCAAGGTGTTAGCTTTAGAAAAAAACGCCTCTGAATGACTTATTGGGGAATAATGAGGCAATTAGTTGGGCCAGAGTGGAAAACTTTGCTACCCCCCTCCTCTGTCCGCTGGCCTGTGCCCACTCTGAGAAGTGCGAAATCTTGCGCGTTGTGCCAAGTGCCTGTGAAGCATAATTACAGACAGAGTGCTTGATTTGGCCTGTCTTCCTCCTCATCTGGTGGCCTGCTGCTTAAAGCACATTCTCCTTTATAATTAGGCGCCTGGAAAACAAGCACACATTCTTGTCCCCTTTTTCTCTATACGGCCTGCAGGTGAGGTTTTTGGACAAGAGGTGGCGCTGCTCTGCTTTTGGTCAGGGAGCATTCTTGAGGGCCTTGGTCTGCACAGTTAAGGCTTATTATAAAACATATTATAAACAAAAATCTGACTTCCTCAGCTCATGTAACAACACAGTGAATTGTGTCATAAGATATCCAGGTCAAAGGACCCGGCTTCAGTAATGTGAAATATTTTAAAGGATCATTTGTAAGCTATTGAGAACAAAAACAATCAAGGGATACTTCTCATGTTTGAATAACATTTCTGACTCTATCCACTCTCTTGATAAAGGCATAAAAAATCCCAAAATAAATCTTAAAAAAAGAACACAAATCAAAGTGCTGCGTCTTTCCTGAAAAACTTAAGTTGTTACTGAACATTAAATAGATAAAAATAACATTTCAAAAGCCAAAATAAATCCAACATCAGTGATATAATAAGACATAAATGAATCAGGGTTTATTTGCATACTGTTGTCGATTCAAGTTAATAAAATGAGTCAAAACTCCATGGCACACTGAAAATAACTTTACTATATTTTATTGTGAGCTAACAACGCGTTTTGCCTGTAGCTTCCTCAGGTTTGCGCTGCACAATCACAGGGCATACAGGTGCCTAAAATACAAATCGTCACGTAACCAATCATCACAATAAACACTATACCGGGTCACAGCCTCTAATGAAAACCTTAATGTGCAAAATACAGTAAAGTTAAAGTAAAGTAAGTGTGCCACAGAGTTTTTAATTTACCTGAGAACATAGGCTGTGCATGGGGTACCCTGTTGGCCATTTAGATTAACAAAAGGAGTGTTTGGTTGTCCACTTAGTCCACTGTGAAATTAAGCCAAACAATAATAATGTAGACTTTAATGAGCCCCCTAAACATCATCAAATTTCTAGACAGAATGGTTCATGTGTAGCTTGAAAGCGCTTCTTGTGCAGCTTGAATAACTGCTCGCACTAAGCTATTGAAACGTTTACTTTGTCACTGAGTGACCAGGCTGCTGTGGACCAGAAGCAAACAGCAACCATGTTATTCAGACCTGTGAGTGTATGTTTATACGTACTGCTGAGGCCTGAAGTGTCCATGCTCTGTAACAATAGGTCTGTTTGTTGCCAAATCTCACTAAAGGCTCATTTAGTAGATTTTGGTGGGGCACCCCCCTCACAATCTGCATGGAAGTAATAAATTTGGGAAGCAGTAACTAGTTCCCTGATCTGTGCACCTGGTGGGCCTAATTACATTTCCCCATCCCCCAACACCGCTGCTCCTGTTCTTGTGTGGTGGCTGCCGCATGAGGGGCTCCTCCACTCGATAAAACGTTCCTCGTGGGAGATAATGTAAAGCCTGTGATGAGGACGAAACACAATATGGGGGTTGTAGTTCTATGCAGATCTAAAAAGCAAATTTTGTTGATATTTTTTCTCAAAAGATTTTGTAAAGTACTTTTGGAAAATGTTGAACAATATATTTTCTGATGTCAAATGATAAAAATGTAGGTAATTCTCTTGACCACCGCAATGAAATGTGTTTGTCAGTGCTAATTGGAACCCACAATTTTTGATTGAATGGTTCATTTTCATGTAACAATTTGCAACCATAGTTCCTTTTCTTTTAAAATGTAACCCCGTAATCCTCTGGACTTTGTCACAAGTTTGAGAGCTGAAATTCCCTCCATTTTTTTTTACTCTGGATTTAAACCAAATTGTAAGTGACCCTCATTGAATTTTCCAGCATTAAAAAAAATCAGGTTTGAAGACACAAAGTAGTACAATAAGACTAATTCTTAAATGTGTGATGGACATGAAATGAATCCCCATCTGTTTTGATTATGGTTGAATTCTTTCTGTCATTCTGAGTAAAAATACCATTTTGAATATTTTGTAAACAAGATATTCTTGAACCCTGTGAACGACAACACTTTGGATTAATTAAGAGTAAAATCATGAGACTAAGCAGATGAAAATAGTAATCATTTATCCCAAAGTACTATATGTGCAATTAGCATCAATAAATGCTTGTATTTGTGTCTTTACAAATGTGTTTTTGTAGAGACGTGTGCGTGACTAAGAGCATGTGTATACACATTTCAGCCGTTGTCACTGTTAGATATAAACATCACTTTGCCTCCTCGTGTTTTTCAGCAAACCACAAAGGCAGCTTCCACATGGAGCTTGACTCTGTTTAATTTCCTCCTCAGAGGTCACATCATAATGAATTACCTGTGCCACCACTCCTGGTAATGTCCCCCGCTGCTCAGAGCCGCCATAAACATGTCACCATAATGCTCAGCACTCCGCTCTACCCCACAGTGCATTTGGCCATGAGGCTGGATGGAGAGCCAGACGATGGTGGAAATGAGAGAGGGAGCTGGCTCGTCTGGTGTGCATGTGTGTGTTTGCGATTTGTGTGCGTGTGCGTGTGCGTGTGCGTGTGCGTGTGCGTGTGCGTGTGCGTGTGCGTGTGCGTGTGCGTGTGTGTGTGTGTGTGTGTGAGGCAGAGGGTCGTGGAGGGAGTTATGAGAGGGCAGCAGGCGTCACTTCCCCCGTTGCCTTAGGAAGGTTAGCTGTGCGATCGTCTCTAGGCTTCCTGTTGAGGGCCATCATGGGCTTTAATGAGAACAAGTTACTGTATCATACTTTCTGCTCTCATACACAGCAGCCACTGACTCACTCAGGTTATAAACTTTATAAGTATACTGCACATAGAGACACCATACCGGAAATGCTTCATATATTAAGTAAGATTAGTGTCATGTTAGGGTTAAGGATTGTTTAAGGATAACTTTAGGTCAATTCAATGGAAATATAACTGTTATTGTTTCTGGGTTTTTTTAATATGAAGAAAAATTATGTTGCTTTTTTGGTCACTAAAAGGACTTTCTCTTGGGGGCGCCCGTAGCCCAATGGTCCAGTAGTCCAGTAGTCCCCGCCCAAGTACGGAGGCTATAGTCCTCCAAGCTGGTGGCCTGGTTTCAAAACCGACCTGTGTCTCCTTTCCCGCATGGCATTCCCCATTTTCTCTCTCTCCGATTTCTAATAATCTCTAATAGCTATCATTCAGGACTTTTTGTTCTCAATTTTCTCTGTTCGTGTTGAAGTGCTATTTATAGAAAACAGAAAGAAACCTGCATTGGAATATTGTTGATTCTTGGAGTTAAACTTATGTACATCTTTGAAAAGCTTTGAGTACATTTCATTGAGAATCAAATTTAAGGGGACCTATTATGCATCATTCTTTAATGTACATCTGTTCTGCTTGTCGACATCTTATTTATCCAACACCTGACTTTTGATCTTGTACATAAACAATCGCTGCAGTGTATAGGAAGTGATTGTTTGTTCTGGAACAAGCCATGGTGAATAAATAGCATATTTTGTTTCCCAGAAGGCCTCTTACAGTTGCCACCATGGTGGACCACCTGTGTAGTTTCATTAAAGGGTTCTCATCTCTACATGAGGCGCCTTCATCCTGGTCCATGACTGCTGGTGGCCCCAAGAACAGCAGAGTCTGTGGGGGTCTGGCCCCTGCAGGCCTCCCTCGCCCCGGTCCCCACCTGAAGTGTGTTTGATTTACAGCGTGTGGGAACAGACTGATCCGCTGCTGTTTGAGCGGTCTGTGAGCAGGCTGCCATGCCACTTCTCCAAGCTCATTAGGGATCTTTGGAGGGATTTTGTGTGCACTTACGCTCACACATGTTAACACACAGAGCTCAGAATAGTCTGTGCACTGCCTCCAGCTTCTGGCATTGGAGTAAAGTTGTTATATGAACATGTCTTTCCTACTTGGTGTTTTCACGACTTTGGCTGAAGAGTGAAGAGAGATGTGCTGTCCGTCACATTGGGGATAAATCCAACGTTAATGAAACACTTGCTTACGACTCAGGACCTGAGGGAAACCTCTTGAGCCTCAGGCGCTGAGGTTTAAGCTTCTCTTACAGCCTGCCTGCCAGTATCATAAAATTATGACACTATTTCATCACCAACCGCCTTGAGTGGTTTGCAGGTTTTGTCTCTTCCATTACCCTTGTCTACTCTCCAGTTGGACTGACGTCAGTGACAGTTTGTTGACTTTCTCACGTCTGTGCCCTACTTGTAGAGTCAGTCGTCTCTCAACCAGAACGTCAGGTGTTGGATCCCCTGCTCCTGCAAGGGTTCTTGGGCAAGACACTGAGTCCTAAATTGCTCCTGTTGCATAGCCAGAGATGTGAATGTGTGCTAACTGAATAGTACTGTTGGGCACTTTACATGGCAGCCTCTGCCATCAGTGTGTACATGTGTTGTTAATGGGTGATTGTGACATGTAGCTTTGAGAGGTCAGAAGAGTAGTCTTGGGCTTTCCAAGTCCATTTACCATTTGCACTTATATGTGGTTTGGGTTGAGTATTACTGGTCAATATCAACTTTCACCTTCACCTAAGCCAGTAGTTTATTTTGTTGAAATTGAGTGTGCAGCATGAGCTGTGTTATTTCTTATTGGATCGTTGCATGTGTACACGTGTGGGTCCACATTTACAATCTATAGACCCTTTTAAGGCCTAAATTACAATGACGTCACAGCATTAGGAGGCAAAACGGAGCTAAACTACATCGCCAGATAGTAGGCGACGTAGACAAAGAGACTCATATTTTCTTCCACCTATGTCGAATGCAAGCCAAAAACAACTTACTAGCTTGCTTTAGTTTACATGTCTGGAGCATAGACTGTAAATAATATACAGTCTATGTATATGAAGAGTATATATTTACTATATAGTCACACTGTTTACTAACACTAAAAGGGTCTATACACAATGTGCTGACTCTTACAAACAGGTTAAGATTCTGTCCGTGTTTCAGTTGGCACAGATTTCTAAATTCTGGCTTAAGATACAAAGAGAAGTTGACATTTCACTTAAATAAGAATTAAATCAATGTGAAACCTGCTAAGGTATCATTTTGACAGTCAGTTCGGACATAAACAGTGAGATTATATAACAACATTGAAGAATACAAAAGTCAGCAGGTATCAATGGAAATTCTCTGATATAGGTGACCTTTCTTGAATTAATCATTACTTTTTAGGGTTACTCTTTTCCACTAAATTATTTTTGCCTTTAAGGAAACTGACACACTTTTTAAACAAAATCTTTAATGATGAAATAAATGAAAGCAAAATTTGCCAAAATCCCTTTTTTTATTTAAAGGTTTATTTTTGATCTATTTATGCCCTTATTTAGAGTTTCTGCAGTGGAGTCCGAATCCACCTGTTTGGATGACCTTAGCCTCTGTACATGCGATGTGTGCAAAAACCACTCGGCTACCAGTGTCACCCAAAATCCTTGTTTTAGTTCATAAAATTAAAAGCAAAGCAGCATTTCATCTCAACGTTTCATACTTCATTGTTTGTATGAAAGGCATCTCAGTGAATAAACAAGAGGTGTTGATGTTCTTTATACAGTGAAAAACAAATTGTCCTTTTATAGAAACACAACCAAAATCTAATACGTTCTTCTTTCGCTCAGGCTCATTCAATTCAACATAAATTAACTTGAAACTTGGACATTCAATTAATCAGAAATGAACTGGAAACCATTTTTTAACACTTGTTTTTATTGTATTTTTTCTAAATGGAAATCTGTTTTAAGGTGTTTTCTTTCGGTCTTACAAACAAACAGGAGGCCATTTAAACCTGCTTTAGGTTATAATTGAGTATGACTCAGGGTTTTATTACTGATTTACAAAGGTGTTGCTTACCCCTTTAAGGAAGAAACTTCAATTACGCTATAGTTTCATATGTTTTGTATCATTATCTTTGTGAAACTTGATCAACCATGACTGCTTTCTTTTTATTTACTTGCTGAATGAGCAGTTACTCTGAAAGCTGCCTGTAGTCATTGTGCCATAGAAAGCACATTTTAAAATTGAATGTTACAAACAGCCTGAGGTGTTTGTGTTGTGTATAAATGAGCTTGTGGATGGAAACAGGCATTAGTTTTAACCACATGGGGGTAGCAGCCCTTCACAGCTCTGTCAGAGGCAGACAGTGAGGCTCAGCTGGGAAGTGGTCGACACTGTTGTTTTATAGGGCATCGCTCTTCTCCCACATGGATGGCAGAACGAGGAGTGTTTGAAGTCAGGCCTTCTTCACCTCAGGGTGTGGAGATTGGCTATTGTTGTACATTTAGCACCGCTCAGCAAGATGAATGTCTGGAGCACAGCATGTGGAAACACAGTATGTGTCAAGTGTGGTCATGTATGAGCAATGTGGTGTCTGCTGTGCAGATTTACAAAAAGTACCATGGAAACTCAAGAGAGAGGCACTCGAGATGTTACTTTCTCCTCTATAGTCTGAATAAAAGTAACGGTGTAGCAGCATATTTCTTTTTGCATTTTACAATTAGGAAAGAAGTCTGAAGCACACTGTTCAACTGTTAGTATATTTCTTTAGATGGAGTAAACCAGCATCCGCTTTAGAACTGAATAGCTTCTCCAGCTAAACTAAACTGGCTGTAGTCTTCTAGACAAAGGCGCATGGTATCATACTACAGTTTATTGTACTCCACATTAGACCGTACCCGCATTTAGCCTTTATCTGTTGAATAACCTCAGCCTATGTGCTCTTTGACTCCTCACATTCATACCTGAGACTTTCCAAGTTCATCGCCAGCCTGCCACTGTGTGCACTGCTCAGGTGCTGCTCACTGCTCAGGTGCTGCTCACTGCTCAGGTGCTGCTCACTGCTCAGGTGCTGCTCACTGCTCAGGTGCTGCTCACTGCTCAGGTGCTGCTCACTGCTCAGGTGCTGCTCACTGCTCAGGTGCTGCTCACTGCTCAGGTGCTGCTCACTGCTCAGGTGCTGCTCACTGCTCAGGTGCTGCTCACTGCTCAGGTGCTGCTCACTGCTCAGGTGCTGCTCACTGCTCAGGTGCTGCTCACTGCTCAGGTGCTGCTCACTGCTCAGGTGCTGCTCACTGCTCAGGTGCTGCTCACTGCTCAGGTGCTGCTCACTGCTCAGGTGCACACTGATGTAAGACAAATGTAAGGCAAATGTGTACTTTATAATTACCAACAACATCCAAAAGACACAACCAATCATTTAATTTATGTACTGAGGAGTTCTTTTTTTTTCAGATATGTGTTAACTCATAATGGGCTCTAATGATATATCTTTTGATGCTGCATGAAGATACGAGGTAGCCTCTGATAGCCAAAAATAAACAATGTAAAAGTTATTTTTAAGGCAGAGGGAGAGATTACTTCCTACTACTTTGTGCTGCATCACATTTTGGACATCTAGTGCAAAAGTATTGAAATTCTGAAACTTGGATTTGTTTTGCGTATGTCTATCTGCTGTTTATCTACCTTAATATCTAAATTAAAATACAGATTTTAATTGCATCACCTATCAAATAAAGTAAATGTATAAGTACCCCACCTGTGCATTTTTACACTGTGTCTGTGTTGCACAAGAAGAAATGACTTGCTCTCCAGACCGATCCACTCTGTCACTACACTCATTATCTCCGGTTGGCAAGGATGCATATTTTGAGAGGGGTGTGATCTAGTGTAAACCAACCAGTGCAAAGACTAGTTTAGGTGGAATTTGGGCATCACAAATGCAAACACACGAATATTCTATTACATGATAAGATTTGCATTTTTTTGGTAAACTAGAAAATTAGCCAATGTTGACATTTATATTCTGTGGCTAATCTCTGGACTCTCTGCCTCTCTCTTCTGCTCAGACACAGACCCCCGTCTTCTGGAGAAGCAGGAGCTGCAGCAGCCGACATATGTTGCCCTTAGCTACATCAACAGGTAAAAAATACAACCATTATAGAGAGTGAAAGCAGCTGAATATAACTCAATAAGTCAATCTAAAATAACAATAACATTAAAGTTATGAATCTTTGGCCGGGTAAAATATGATCTTCAAGTCGTCTCGATCAGTGAGTGTTTCTGCTGTGCACTTAGGAGAGTTTTCTCCTTTGAGGTTTAACCAGTGATCTCAAATGTCGTCTGGTGGTTTGCTTCGATGAATTGCTTCTGTATTTGGTAATTGGTTTGTTTTATTGCTCGAGGTTCATCCCTGTCGTCTTTGATATGGTGCTTGAATAGTGGTTTTAGTGGCAACAAGCCAGTGTTCAAGAAGGTCTGCTGCTGTCTCCCTGCCTGCACAAACACATCTTGATGTGGTTAAAGCTTAATTTGTTAATTCCACTTCTGCTTTTACAATGTCTATGTTAACATTTCATTTTATGTTACACATTTACCAAAGACTTTACTATCCATCATAAACTTTGGTGTTTTTTTTTTTTTTTTTGATGAGAGCAGAGCCAATGATATTCTTTTTCCAAGCATGTGCTAAACAGGAGCAAACCATCAACGGCAGAACTTTGCTAACAGAAAGGCAATCCCGCAGTAACACATCATCCAGTGTTCATTTAAACAAGATCGCCCGTTTTCTTGTCAAATATTGCAAATGCTGACTCGGTCTGATATCTCACAATGCCAGGTTCATGACAGAGGCAGCGCGGCGAGAGCACGACACCCTGAAGAAGAAGGTGCAGCCTAAGTTGTCTCTGTCTTTGGCAGGCAGTCTGTCCCGCACCAGTGTGTCCACTCCACCTCGCCACACCAGTGGAAACCTCACCCCTCCAGTCACCCCACCCATCACCCCTTCCTCTTCTTTCCGCAGTAACACTCCCACAGGTACGTCAGCAACCTTTACAATCACTTTCCTGGTTAGATATCCACTATTGACGGACTGACACAAAGAGTGAGACAAGTTTCACAAAACTTGTGCTCAGCTGTAGTTAATGGCACTGGCTCAAAGTTACATTTGAATCCCTACATTTACTTTTTAAATGGTTGAAGATTCAAAAAATACGTAGTCTGTTATCATCGCTGAAATGGCAAATGAAAATGAAAAGGACAAGTTTTATTTGTATTTGCTAGTAGAAAACCCTTTATCCCTTTAACTGATAAAATAGATGTTCTCCCTAAATGCTTTCGCTGACTTACTTTATTGATACGTTCACTTTAAATGTTTCTCACAACATCAGGAGGGCTTGTCAAACATGATTCGCTTTCAAGCAATAGAAACAACGCTGGGTTCTCACAGTCCAACTGATTTGTCTTGTTTACCACAGTGAAGATTGCTTAACAGAAAAACTATTTTTGGTGATCTTTCCCATGTACTCATACGTTTTCCGTTAAGTTTGCATACTTTAAAGTTACGTCTGTTTTGCAGCTTTTGTGGTTTTTTATCGCTTCTTCTGGAAAATATCCTTAAGTAAGGGATTGAGTATTTGCAGCTCATTGACCCCTAAACCTCATTACAGTAAATGCATCAATTCTTTCCCACAACTGACATATTTCAGTCTTTTCTAAAAACCTGGGCACTGTTGCACATGAAATGGAGATTATGGGAACACTGAAGTACCGGGGCGCGTATGTTGAGAATGGCACACAATTATCTGACTGAAGCATCAAAGAGCAAGAATTTTATCGTCAGTGATTAGTCACCAAGTAGAGAAGGAAAGAAAAATGTGTATGATTGCATGTTGGAAGAGATGTTTATGAGTCAGTTACTTTTTGTGTTTCCCCTTTCAACAGGTAGCGAGTGTGATGAGGAGGAGGTAGACTTTGAGGAGTCTGACAGCGATGAGTCGTGGACCACAGAGAGCGCCATCAGCTCCGAGTCTATCCTCAGCTCCATGTGCATGAACGGAGGAGACGAGAAGCCTTTCGCCTGCCCCGTACCAGGCTGTAAAAAGAGATACAAGGCAGGAGAATGCTGTACATTTAATACAAATGAATTAGTGTGCAAAGTGTGGGATTTTTGTTTTTTTTCTCACACAAATGAGAATGTGAAATCAAAATAGAGCCCCTGCTGTTGACAACGGAAAATCCGCCCATGGTGGAGCGTTACAGCATGTCAACATAGATGCATACATCCAGTCCACTCCAGTGATGTGGAGTTTTACGGGATTTTCCATTCACATCTGGTGTGTGTGGTTGGGATAAATTATGTGCAGCTTGAGAAAATTGCATTGCTGACGTGAATGACAGGGTTATGGGCGATGACTTAGTCTGTGGCAGCAGGCAGCATTAGGCATCTGTTCAGAGGCAGAACAAGGCAGATTTGTAACAAGAACACACTTTATTTCTCCTTGATAGCTTTATATCAAACGGCAACGTCTTTTGTAGAAATGTACGAGATAGTGTCTCAAGCCCACTTGTAAATTTCTACCTCTTATGGTTGACATTATACAAATGACACAGATGTGGAAAACTCAGTAAAAGATGATTCATTTTCTTTGCTTCATTACAGAATGTGAACGGGATCAAGTATCACGCCAAAAACGGCCATCGAACCCAGATAAGGGTGCGCAAACCCTTCAAGTGCCGGTGTGGGAAGAGCTACAAAACGTCTCAGGGTCTCCGCCACCACACCATCAACTTTCACCCACCCATCTCTACCGACATGATCCGTAAGATGCAGCAGTAGAGACGGAGTGAGCGACCAGCATTCTCCTTCAGGAAACTTCCCCAACATCTGAAAGCCACTATCACCAGCAATGGCTATTTCTCATTCCTCTTATCCTGAAACCCTTTCTCTCTTCTTTGTCCCACTTTGTTATGACACTATTTTTGATTGCATGGTATAGATGTGATATTATTCGTTCTTGTTTTTTAATTCAGAATGTTGAATCTTTATGTAGTTCACAGTTTTGTATTTTGCACATTTAAGCTTTGATTGATCTATATGACACCATTGTTCTTTTGGAAAAAGGGAGAGCATCATTAGATTGCCTCTGGTTATCAAAATATTTGTTAGGAGCAAATGACAAAAATTACAATGTGTGTGGTATAGCAAGAGAAATCCAAGCTGAAAAAAAAATCTAAATGTTTCATTACCTGTTAGATTGAATGTTATAGTATTAATTTGTTGGACTTTTTTTTTCATATCACAAGTATTCCAAACCTCTTTAAGTCATCTGTTTTACTGCCTTCATCTGTGTGTGAGCACCAAAGGATGATCTCAGGTGACGTTTTTCAAGCATTTCAGCCCCACTGTCCTGCCCAAGTGTTCTGATCATGTTTTAGTGGGATAGTGGGAACTCTGTGCGTCATTGTTTCTTATGTTCCTGGTCACTTTTCTGATGACTTGCGCAGTTTCCCTCTCTATTTTGAGGGGTGAAGGATTGATGCACTTTTTGTAACAAGTTGCCAACAAATAAGCATTTTTTTTTGCCAATATCTCATTTTAGTTGTTTGTACAGTAACAACCAAAATGAGTCAAAAGGCCTTCAGAGCAGACGTTTCAAATGCTCCCAGGGCAGATGTGCACCAAATCTATAGTGTTTCCAGTATTGGGAGATTTTTGTCTGTACAACCGTTGCCTTCATTTGTAAACCATTCCATTCAGTGCAGCTTCATTTTGAATGCCACACAAATTCAATTGTAAGCAAACATTACACAGACATCACAGTCTAATTTTCTTGTTATTCATCATTCCACAGTCCTATAAAACATGTCAAAGTCATGGTTATGAATATAATTACAGCAGATCATTTAGCACATTTTCACTCTTGCAGTCCTGATGATGGTCTTTGAGGAAACCCTCCCAGTTCTGACTTTGTGCCATAAAATGTAATGTCAGTTGAGGGTACTGAAATCAATAAATCCCAATGAAGACCATACAGATGATAATACCACAGGACAAGGGATTTATCAAAAACTAGCCATTTTCTAACATCCTCACAGCATGATGTTTGTGTAAAGGAACTAAGGTCCAATTGAGATTGTGACAGTATTATACTGCCAGTGTGGAGGAAAGTGTTTGATATAGTGTACAGTGAATGTATTATGTGTTAAGTGCATTAAATTATATTTTCATATGTCTCTGAAGAAAAAAAAAATCAAAAGTATCAAGTGTATGAACAGGCAAACTCAGAGGTTGTTTGGAAAACGTCTTGTTGATGTACTGTATTTCTTTAAAAAGCTGCTTCATGTCAACTTTTGTTACATCTAGAATAAAAAAATCCTCTGATTTATGCCTGAAGACGTTTGAGTTATTAACTGTTTGGACACGAGTCAGTTTCGAACAGACTTTAATAGTTTATATTTGATACATGAAACTCACCTTACCAATGAGATATTTCTATGAGTAAAATAACTTAATGCTTTAAAAGAAGGAAATAAACAGAAGGAAGTTTAACATAAGCTCAGCATGCACTGATTAGCTGATGATATGAAAGTTCTTAAAGACACAAAAAACAAATAAATCAAAACAAAGTGAACCTAACAGAACACAAACCTATGATAAACAAAAAATCAAGGCTTTCACAATGTCATTGGCTTTAATTATTCTAAAATAGATGATCTGATGATATAATGTATAATCACTGATGATTTCTCCCTGACTGCATTCAGTGCCCCAAGGCTGCTATTTATAAAGAATGAGTAAATCTCTTGTACAGTGATGTTTAAGGGGGGACCATTTGGTTTGATGTCTTGAATGTAAGTTTGGTAAACACTGATCTCTGTCCCTGATTCGTTACATCCTGCAGGCTAAAAGCTGAGTCCATTTAAAGTCAGTATTTATTCTTAAAACAGTATTATCATCTTAAATTAGTCTTCAAATCCAATTGAAGGGAAACATTTCACCTATAATAAAAAAAATTGTCTGATCTGCCAACAGATTCAGAAGCCCTGACCCATACACCGAATTAGAACATTTTAAAATGTCACATCAATTCAAAGTGTTTCTCTAAGCTGGAGTAACAAAGCGAAAGTCGTTATAGTCCTAAAGACTGGATCTTCACACCATTACATGCAGAAAAATGTGCAGGGAATTATTTCGTTGGCGACAGGAAGTAGGCTGACAGGATGTGCAGATTTTTTTTATGTTTCTCTAATCAAAGTTGAGCGGGTGGCCGTCAAAGTGAGTGAGCACGTGATTTTCAAACACCTTCTGGTCGCAGTCCAGCGGGAACTGCTCGCTGCACATTGGGCAAATCTTCCAGTGGCTCTCCACGTGCTCCTCAAACTTACTCTGGTCGTAGTTGGGCGGGAAGATGACCTCGCACAGTGGACACCGCTTCATGTCCATGCTGCACACGGGAAGAAGAAGAAGAAGGCAGGGAGAGAAAGCTTCAGTTAATAAGCAGGCAAGTGATGATGTGGGCAGGCCAGGAGTGCTGGCTAATAAAGAGCATCTGTCTGTTGCGATGTGGGTGGCCTGCTGCCTGACTAATTCGAACAAAAGGGGCTGTGCAGCAGAACAAACACTTTACACATGGCACAATGCGCAGGTTGAGAAAATGTAGGGTGCAGCAAACTTTGACAGCATTAATGAGAAGTTGGGGCGTGTCAGGGTGTGTTACCTTGGATCAAAGCAGAAGGCAGTTTGTCCATCATTCACAAATGGGCTGTGTGTTTCAGTTGCTGCAGGCTGCTCGTTGGTATTAGCCTGAGAGAGAAAAGAAAAACGGCATTTTTAATAAAAACAACAATAGGTTCAAACGTAAGGGGGAAAAAAAAACAAATTTTCTGAACACTGTACAAAGCAAAAATAATTCTCAGTCTGAGAGGCTTACATTGTTGTTGTTCTGCTTCTCCTCTGATTCTTCATGGCCTTCTGGCCTGCTGGAATTGCGTGTGGGCTGGATACACACCACATTACTGTCCCAGGAGGGTGGGCCCACAGGGGGCAGCCTCAGCAGCTGGTCATCTGAGAACTCCTCATCTTCCTCATCTGCAAGGGAGAGAATTCAGAGACAAAGCATACATAAAAATGCGTCTGTAATTACTGTATAACTTAACAGAAATGTGTTATTTAAGAAAAACTGACCTTTTGAGTCTGAGGGGGAGTAAGGGTTTCCAAACTGCAGCTTGCTTGGGCTCTGAGATACCAGCAGAGGGGTCGGGGCATCCTGGGCGTAAGGGACAGGATACTGCAGGAATAAAGGCACGCTGGACTGTGTGACGTCTGGACTGGTTTTCTCACCCACGCCCTGATCACCCTTCCTGGTGCCTTTCTGGAGATCCTAAGGGGTGGAAACAGCAACATCTCGACAATATTTGACACCAGCAAAGCCCAGTTACAACATCAAATAGCACCATAAGAATCAGCATCTTCTCCAGGGAGCCAAATATCTGGTTTAATCTTTTTAGTTAACGTTTCCAATCACCCAGCAGCTCCAGAGCTGTGAATCTTTGCTTTTCTCTGGCTCACAGAAACATTTTAATTAGTGCATTCATTAAAGCAGAAACTCTTCTCATTTTCAAAGGGAATGGGACGCTGTGTTTTATTGAGGTTAGTTGCAGACGCCAATTTAATTTACAGTCTAAACCTCAAATTGGGTATTTCTGCTCCTCTTAAATGTTAAAGCATTACCTCAAAGCCATATTTTAGGGCAGTGAGGAGCTTACTGTGGTCTAAAGTAATGGAATGGAAAATAAGAACTCATTTACCTTGCTTCTACAATTAGAGGCATGTTAAACACAGTCCAGATTGGGAGTGGGAAAATGGCAAAAGAATAGCACTTTTCAGAGTTTTCTTTAGAGCTGTAGAAGTCAATAAAAGCGAAAATGAAAGCAGTCACTAACCCCCTCCAGTTTTTCCTTGTCCTTAACAAAAAGTGATAGTGTGTCCTTTAGCTCCTTCAGCTCCCGTCCCTTCTCAGCTATTTGGCTCTAAAGTTAAAAAACAGAAAACATTAATTCTCCAAATCTGACGTGGCGATTGAAAGCTGCATCACTGAAATTCTGTCAGATCTCAGAGCTTAACATTAATTGAACGAGGCCGTAAAAAAGCCTTCTCTTAGCAGAAGACTGATTTATGTACAATATGCCTCCAAGCAAAACAACCTGTTTGAATTCCTTGGAGACACTAAGCAAATATCCGCCTGACCTGAGCCAAGCACGGCATTAGCCCGGCAACTGGAGATGACTCTTCAGAGTCTCGCTGAGCTGGTCTGCAGAGCCTGACATAAACAGCAGTAAAATGTCGTCTCGGCTGATAGGCCTTCTCATAAACAACACTGTCAGAGCGAGTGTGTTCAAGAAGAGATAGCATCAAAGGCTCCAACCCTGAGCTAGAACAGCCATACTCAGAGGTAACAACACACAGTAAGCAGACAGAGACAAACCTGCATAGAAAGCAACAGAGCCTCACTACTAGAAACCAACCAGAGTGCAGCGCAAAATGTCTGTAGTCTGAACCGTCGTCAGATGAGCTGACCTTATAGCGATCTTCCTCTGCTGCCAACTGCAGTTTCAGGTTTTCATTGGTCTTCAGTTGCTCCTTAAATTTCACCTCCATCTTTGCCAGCTCATCAGCAAACATGCAGCTACGCTCCTTCTCCTCCTGAACAGCAGACACACATTAAAAAGGATATTCCTCTTTTAAAATGCAGAGTACATCATGTGAGCCATACCTTTGGAGAACATTAGTCTTGAACTATATTTCAAAACATTATCATTAAATTAAATGTAAATGTCACGTTTCTTACCACCAGCATCTGCTTGCATTTTCTGTATTTGTCGTTCCTGTCAGACGCCTCTCTGCTGATGCCTTTGAGCTTTTCCTGGATGATGGCTTCCAGCATGGGATCAGCTGAACCTGGACTCCCTGTGAAGTAAACACAAAGCAACTGTTGGTATATGATGTGATTATTATTGATTCATCTATCGATCATTATAATGACTAACTGACACCAAGTAATATACTTAATGACATATTATTTCTATCCGCTTACAGATTTATTTTATATTTAAGACCAGCATCTACATTATGATGATTACTTGACTGACCTAAAAAGGAAGAATACAAGGCTATACCTATGAAATTACACAGCTGGTAAACTTACATAACCTTAACACATAATCCAAGTTTATTGCTCATGAAGTTAATATCCATACCTTACATCTTGGAAAAGTTAAGTATAATGTACCTGGTACTGATGTATCTGGACTCCCTGATGCAGGAAGTAATGTTGCCTCTTGAACTGAGGTTCTCTTAACATCCTACAGACAGAAAAACAAGTGCTTGAAATTAGTTTAAAATTAGTTCTAAATTCGACTAGAAGAAAGAAACACCTTTTAACTGACAGGGGCTTTAGTTAAATCAAAGAGGATCACATGACCAAATATTGATACAGACAGGAACAGTTTTTGTATGAGTTTGCAAAGAGACATAAAATGTACATGAGTGAATGTTTTCAATGGTGATAAATATGAATGTATCTAATCCTAGAGTAAGTCTACAAAAAAAGCAACTCAGAATGACAAGTGGGATTTAACGTTGGTTCTGTTCTTTCACTTTCCAGGCACACGTATATATTTGATGTTTTTTCTGGCATCTGGTGGGACATACCCCTGGCTGTTCAGAGAGTCTCAGCACTTGTTTTTGCAGGCGCTGACATTCCTTGTATTTCTCCTTGTAATGTTCTGCTGCCATGTGCAGCCGCAGCTTCAGGTCCTCCACTTCTCTCTGCAGCTCTGCTACAACAGCTGGGTCTGCAGCCGCTTCCTCTTCTGCTTTGGCCTAGTGATAAATAATCATTACGACACAACAGATCAGATCCAAACACAGGGAGAAGAGATCCCTTCTCATTTAACAACTTTATGATCGAAAGTAATAATCTACAAAGTATTTTAGCTACATTTTACAGTTAAAAAAAAAAAACTATCCGATAATTTTTTAACAATCATGGGGGTCAATGAAAAGTTTCCAGAGTGGGACAGATATTGTGACCAGTGACGTTTTCTCCTGGAAGCCAAGTGAAGCCAGGCTTCCTTAGTTTTTTTCAGACTGGTGTTTTCATTGAAATAAAAAATGTTAAACAGGTAAGGTGATTTTTCCGAGCTGTTTCTGTCATCTTGAATGTTTCTTATTTCACGAGCAAACCAGCGCCCCTCTATGTATTACGTGGTAGATGTGTGGTGACACTACGGCTGCCGTGTAAACTAATCTGTGGAAGTTTGAACAAAGGAATCACAGCCTTTGACAGAACCATTTGGGAGGGAGACTTTTGTTTGTGTTTATACTAATTAGATCTTCTTTCAGAGTAGTATCACAAGAACTCAAAACATACAGAATATGAAAGAGAAAATAAAACTACACAGTCATGATGTTTAATCATTAAACCTTCTATTTGGGGGTAGATTATTGCTAAATGAAACTGTAACTGTTAAAGTGATGTATATTTTATTACTAAATGTAGTTAAAAAAAAATAATGAACAACTTATAGGTTCTCATGAAATAAGATCGTCTATTTGTCTATTTTGGATTTTACATGATTATTAGTTTTTTAAATATCTTTCATCTATCTTTCTCCAAAGATTTTGCCTCACTGCTGATCAGAAATAAAGAATCCCCCGTGCCTACCTGTATTTTAAAAACATACTGTATGTTTTAATGAATGACATTTTCCCTACAGAGCTAGTTGAATTGATAAACACTTAGATTGATTATCCTCCTTACAGCTTCCTGCTTTGCCTCTGCCTTCATCTGCTCCACCAGGCGCTCCAGACGGGCACACTGGGCCTGAGCTTCAGCTTTGGCCTGACGGAGGGCATCTGCCTCCAGCTTCATGTGGTAGAGCTCAGACATGGTACGGTCTCTGGTGCTGGAGGCGTCCCTCAGCTCAGCAGCTAACAAGGAGGACTGCTGCTGGTTGGCCTGGAGCTGCTCCTCCTTCTGCCGCAGCTGCTCCTTCAGGGCCTTCATATCTCCCTGCAGGAAACAGACATTATTTGGTTGGAGATTTTTTTGCCTTTCCATATTTTTGGCCGTTATTTATCTTTGAATAAACATATCACTAATGTTTACATATATGAATTTCTAAAGTTAAACACTGTTTAACAAATCGATCCATATGTTGTGACTGTTTAACGTTTTACAGGAAAGGTCTTTGTACCAAGGGGGGAACTTTGGCCAGGATCTCTCTGTACTGTTTCTCCTTGTCAGTGAGGCATGCCTGCAGACGTCCCACCTCCTCTTTAAACTGGGCAATTGTGTTTTCCTTGTTCACGTCCACAGACTTCAGCATCTGCAGCTCTGCACTTAATTTAGTGTTTTCAAGCTCCCGGTTTTTTAGGTGAATCTGTTGAGTACACATGTACACAAACACACAGAAGGAGTTATAAAAACACAAGTGAAGTTATAAAACACACAGTCGTTTTACACACACCAGCCATGATCATGTACCAAAGAGCATATGACTATAAAGTAAATGTTGCATGACCTCGATTACAAAACAGAGTCTGTGATAAGCCCATAAAGTTGGATTTTTGCAAAAGCCCCAGTGTGATGGTGCAAGTTAAATTAGGTACGGTCTTTTGCTCCATTTCCGTGGCGACAGTACTGTTTGTGTGGCACTCCCAGTTCCTGTGTGGTGCCCACCACAACAAAGACAAACAAACACCAGATGGACCAGAGGAAGACTGAATAAGGCATGGCCTGTTTGGGCTAAATGTTTCTATGAGAATGTGCAGAATTATCACGGTGGTAAAAAGGGGAAAAAACAGGAAAAGTCTATTAACTGGACCTCCATTTCTGAAGCCTCTCATATGTACAAATTGTAAAACTGTCCCTAAAATACGAATCAGCTAAACCGCTGCTAAGCCCACCCCCTCGAACCTAAAAATCATGTCAAATGAAAGGACCTTGTTGCTTTCTACCTGAACCTGAAAAACAAATATAGTTCTTAATACTGATGTGATATAATACAATGTTTTAATGATTCTCACACAGGAAAAATTCTAAGAATTAAACTTTTTGGGCTTAAAAAGATAAAAGAAAAAGACATTACCTTGTACAGTTCTTTCTCATCTTTCTCATTTTTCAGATGGGATTCAAGCAAGTCCTTCTCAGCTGTTAGCTTCTTCACTCGATCCCTAAGACTGAAAAGAGATCAGAAGAGATCAAAACCCCATAACGTCTGTCTTCATTCAGTCTTTGGAATAATTGATTATTGACCATAATATCCTTTCTTATAGGGTGGTTAATGTATTTATGCTGCACTCGTACATAGAACGAGCTGCTGTTGAAAATAAAAAATATATAGTGATTTTCTTCTCATCTTGACAAAGTAATAAGGTCAATACAATTCTAACGTGACCCCCTTCAGTAAATATAACAGATAGACTTCAAGCTCGTATCTAAATGTTTCATTTGAACAAAACTTGTCAAAGACTTAATGCTCAGATTAAAAAAAAACACAAAGACAATTTTTGTGTGAGTTTATTCGCTTTATCTGGTGTTCTGCTAATTTAAATAAACAACTCTAACTATACCGTACTTCCAAAACCAGTGTCTCTGTAACTCTTTAACAACAACCTATCAATCTTTAACTCACTTGTCCAGCTCAGTTTCTTTCTGAAGGCCCTTCTGAGTGACTCCAATCAAGTCCTCCTCCAGCTGTATAACTCTGGCTGTGGCCTCGTCCAGCCTCCTCTTTACCTCCTCTTTCTCCTCTTGGAGGGCATGGGATGAATTCTGCACCTCCTGAGAAACAATAGAATACAAACTTACAAACAAGAACTGAGGAGGACTGGAAAATGGCAAAACCCTGTGTATTGTGGAATCAGTTTCATCCATAACGTTGTCATAAATCAAGTGTGGATCAACTCAATGAGAAAAGAGTAGCTTCCTACACATTCACCACATTCCCTCTCTGTCTGTGATTTTCAGTTTGTGGAAAGTGTCTGTAAAACATTAAACGTTTATCGTCTTTGAAATGTCTAAATCAACTTTACATTATGTCTCTCTGATGTGTTCTTAAACTTAAAAAAAGACAAGAAAAAGAAAAAGGAAATCATTATTTTACAGTATGTTTATAGGGTACATTCTGGAATCTTAATATTCACACCACATAAAAAAATCATATAAAAGTATAGTCATAAAATTAACAGCCACAAAATCTGTAATCATGTTTTCATCTGAAAGCCATTTCAAATCGAGCAGATTTATTATAGAGGACAGCTATAAGAATAATTACTTACACAGCTTTTAAGACTTCATGTTACACTATAAAAGTCCGTATAATAACTTTGATAATACAGACATTCTCATCTGTCAGCGTGTGATTTATACTTTGTAGGCATCACCAGTTAGAGTAGCTCTGCATATTTGCAGTCTTTCACTAGGGGGGGCTAAGAGACTGTTTGGACAAATGTAAAAAAAATCCTTGAATAATCCATTTTATGCTGTTAGATAAGCAAAGTCAAAACCCAGGAGGAACTAAAGTATGCAACAAAAAAGGGAACAAACCCTATTGTTTTAAAGACAACATATTTCTAACAGCAACAGACAACCTTCTTCACTCCTCACTACTGGAACACCTCTCTTCCTGAAAAAAAAAGTCCATTAGTTCATTCTGGGCTTACGTGGTTCTCTCGTCTCAGCTGGACACAGGTTTCTTTTTCCTGTTCAAACTCCTTCTGCAGACTCTCCTTCTCAGCTTCCAGCTGATCCTTCTCCTGCTGCAGGAGGGCCATGTTTTTGACCAACTCTTCTTTCTCTCTCTGGGCTTCTTCCATCTTTTGCTGCGTACGGAGAGATACATTGTTCAAGCTGTTTGGGTCATCTGTATTATTACCTTCCTTTCCTTACACAACTCTTTAATAGTGTGTGTTCAATTTTGTTTCCTCTGTGAATTACTTCCTTGTCAAAACTGTACCTCGAAGAAACCGGCCTTGGTGGTGACCACCAGGATGTCAGAGTTGCATTCATCCTCCACTGTCAGCAGCTCGTCCTCTGAAGGGCTGTTGGCGCGGAACTGGAAAGGCGTGCTGGCTCCCCGGATCTCCCCTTTGTGGGTCACGTAACAGAACTGGTAGAACTCACCGTCATCGTTGGGCACATAATATCCTGTGGAAAATGTTCATCCAGTCAGTGAAGTCAGTATTCAGCAGTACAGAGTCAAACAAAAGCTATTTGTGATATTAAGAATGGTATTGTTGATATAAACTTGAGTATATAAGACATGTCCTCCCTTTTTTCCATTTCTGCATAAAAAATATTATTTTTTTAAACACAGTGACTGAAATATAATAAACAACAGACCAGCAATCTGTGGAGAAAAACTTCTCATTCATTCCACACCACTGATTTGGTATCTAAGTTTTGACAATCCTGTAAACCGCCCTCTGACATCAGGTTATTAAAAGGTGTTAAAGTTATATGAAGCCGTAGTATGATCTTACCCTGAAAGACCACTGTTCGGTTGGCTGTGGTTCCCTCCACATAGTTCTCAGGGAGAGGCGACCACAAGAATGTGTAATAGTCTCTCGCTGTGCTCCAACCAACCTGTGAGACATTGAAGGAAATCCATTCAACCAGACGTTCTTACCACATCAGTGTAGGATAATAACAATGGAGGAATAACAGGAAGACTTTCTAAAATCCACATTGCTTCTTGCAAAATATCTCAAACTGGTTTGTAAGACTTATCATGTTTTAAAAAAACTATATATGTAGAGGTAATAGTCTTTGTCCGATAAGGCCAACGAGGGGACTGGGATTTTCTTTCTGTCAACTACTCATACAGCAGGTGACCACGAGCCCTTGTCATGAACAAGCCAAACTGTTGAAATGCAGCCACAACTCACTTCTAACAGGAAGAGGAAAATAGGTGAAAATTTTATACACAGGTGACTTGAAAATAAAAACCAAAATGTAATTATACATATTTTATGTGTTGTTAACTGATCGCTGATGAGGGGGAGTACAGAAAATACATCCATAACTTCAGACCAGTGCCATAAAACTGTCAAACAAAATCAGAGTCACTTGAGGCTGGCTGGCTCTCGGTGTGCACACTCGGGCACACGCACCATGAAACCAGTCTTTTACATCAGCCCCAGTCATAGCACAGAGCTTAAGTTGTGCGATACCACTTTCAAAATTATAATCAAAGTATTCATACAGATGGATCAGATTTCAATAAATGCTGTGGAGCAGATGTTGCTGGATGATTCATTTTCTCACCTGTGTAGAAAACTGCCTAAAGCTTCAATACTGAAAGTGTTCATGAGAGCCAGAGATAGAGGGCCCTGGTGCTTGAAAACCCCCACTCTTTACCAGTGCAGTTCCAACCTCCAGCAGTAAAGAACAGGAAGCAATTAAAACTTGCACCTAGTTAGTGGGTGTCGTTACTCAAGGCTAGCCCTTACCAGTCCACTCATTAAAGCAGCAGAGGTGGTGGTGAGTGCAAACTCTGAGAGGAACTCTTTCACTTAGAACAGACAGGTCTGTAACGTGTATGAAAGTAAGTAGAGAAGGTAGAGATGGCACAGACAGAGGCACCATAAAAACCTGACTGGTGGCTGACTGAAGTGAAACACAAGAGTCGTTTCTGTGTGTATTGTGATGCACCAAAACATTTCAAGACAATTTCTATGAATACCAAAACGTCTTGGCACACAATGATTGTGAAATCTTGTGTGCCTACAAATTGATGCAACATGTTAAGTTTACTTAAACATGACAGTAGATCAGCATACACTAAAGCCCTATACATTGCCAATGAGACTATTGCTGCAGGAGATCATGTATTCTGTGTCAATCACACTTCATATATTTAGGAGTGAGTTACTCATGATTCATTTCACACTGAGAGGTTGTGCTCAGAATGATTAATTATAAAGTTGCACAAACTTTCTCCCAGGCACTAAGCCAACCTGTTCCAACAGCATTCTCCTGCATGCCCAGAAACAACTTCTAAGACAACGTGTTGCTTGTTAACTTTCTTTTAAGATACAAGGCTAGTGCCGTACTCATGTAAAAACCTGTTATCTTTTAATCGTCAATAGCATTTTTTAAATTGTTTTATTCATTCACTGATTAAGATTTTAATAAGTTGACAGCTAAAAGTATTCAATCAAAATGAGATAATTGTTCATTTGAAATGTATTTGTCTTCATTTTTCAAAATAAAAAAATATTCAAGCAATTTTATAGACAGTTTCACATTTCATCTGATGGCCCCTTAGCCAAAAGTGACTATATGTGCGGTTTAGGGCCTAACACTGGTGCACATCTGTCTACTGATTTCTCTCTGTAGAAATGCAAGACTTTGGCACCAATCTTCTCATTTGTCAGCACTACCAGGAACATTTACACGATTTACCAGCCTGGACTCAGCCTTTTCCAGCTCAGCTCTATTTTAGAGGCTCAAACAATTAGTAATTTTACATCTACACTGCCAGTTGGTGCCTTCCTTGAGGCTAAACAAAATGTGATGTGGCATCCTGCCCCAAAAGAGTGCTGAATGCGAGATTTTAATAGCCTCTGGACATTACTTGATCAACCGCCGGCTGCCTCACCTGACCTAATTTCTCTCTTTTGCATATTCCTCACCCTATGTCCCCTTCCCAACACCACATACTTTCTATGAATAGCACAAAGGAGTGAATCATTCATATTTTCCGCAGACACAATTATACAGGGCTTTTCCTAATATTGCAAAGATGTGAAAAAGTTAAATATCTTACATTTATGACAAACTGCCTCTACTTTCCTATTTGCATACAGTACCTGTCAAGAGTATGGTATCATACAAATAGAGACACGGCACATTCAGGAGGAATGCAAAACAAACAGTTTTTTTATCTGATGTTATCAAAACTCTGGCAGATAAAAAAAAAACATGTGGTCTACAGTGGACTACTTGCAGACTCACTATCTGAATGTATAATACATTAGTGCCACTGTATTGTATTCAATGTACTCTTATAACAAGATCACTATGGAACTCTGAATGTTTTTTACCCTCTGCTAAGCTCATTTAAAACAACAAAAACTTGAACATAAAGATCTTACAATCTCTCAGTTTAACTCACCATTGAATCAATGCTCTGCCAACTTATTTGTATTATCTAAAAACTGTAATATCTGCTAAATCAAACGATGCAGTAAATCTGCAAAGGGTCCAAAGACACGATATATAAAGCTAAAGTCATACTACGCTTGCCAAGATATCACCACTATATTGTACAACTAGAGTAATAAAACAGTGTATTAGAAATTAACCTTCAACCTCATCATGCACAAAATGCTTTGATCACTAGAGTACACACTGTAAAACATTTTCTACCACAGCTGCTTGAATCATTAAAGGGCTGGGCAGGATGGTTTTAGGGTACGAGCACAAAATTGATTTCTCATATTGCTCAGGATGAATGTTGATAACAATGTAATATGCTTTCAGATTGAGGAGTATCCAGTTCATTACAGAGGACTGAAACACAAGGTGGCACATTGGTTACAGTTGGACTATAGTTATTTAGTATGAGCTTAAAATGTATGGTGCAGTTTAAAGGCTACATTTTTAATTGTTTTCCAAAGCACATGTAACTCAAGTAAGAATAAACTTTAAATGCAGAAGTTTTAATTTGAAAATGAGTGTTTCTTGAACTCCAACCTATCTACAAAACCAGTTAGGAGGGGCTGAGAGTTGAGCTTCAGGCTGAATTATCAGCAAATGTCTGTTCCCCATAAAAACAAACACACTGAATGAATTCAACTGAGAAATAAAAAATGTTCTAAAACAATTGCAGGAATTTCATCATAGGGGGATGTTTGCTACTAATTTTATCCATTAGTTAACTAAATGTTCATTTTTGTCAACAATTACCTAACCCTCGTCTTTGGAGGACAGCAGGAGTTCTCCTTTAACACTAACATTTTTTTTTGTAACCTATAGACAAGGGAACCACTTTTTATTTTCACCTTTTCTTGTTTACTTCCATGCAAGCAAACAATGCAGACTAACGTTCTGCTGTCACTACCTCTGCTGTCTAATGGTTCTGTTGATGTATCCTCTGAGAAAACCTTTCATTATCGATTATCGACACATTTTATCAAAACCCTCAAGCAAGTTCAATTTAAAGCTCAGCCCAAAAACACAATATTTATTTGACAACTTTGATATTCTTCAGAGCTTTCATCATACATGGAAAAGAGTGCACAAGTTTTATTCACCTTAAATATGCCGACCCAGTCTTTGGGATGAGGTTTGATGAACTGCGTCAGGGTGTAGTGACATTCCAGCGCAGCATGAGGCAGGTAACTCTTACCCACATTCTGGAAGATGACGTGAGCAAAATTTGATGTGTCCATGTTGTTGCTTAGTAAAGTCCCTTCCAGGAACAGTGCCATAAATCACTCAGCAGTGGCTGTAAAAGAAGAAACCGGCAATAAAATATGTGATAAATAAAGCAAAAGGGAAAACGAAATAAGCAAGCAATGCAGTTTACAAAACAGGAACAGATTGACCGATTGGAATCCTACAATTACTGTGAACTATTGTTATAGAATCAAATCAAATTTAACCATTCAACTGATAATAGAACAGTACCATAGCAAGTAATCAGAAAAAATACAGTATATCTCTATATAAGGAAATGTGTCTCATTCCTCTTTTCTCATTTCAAACTTTACTTTAAGATTTACACATGCTAACAAAGACTTCATTTTTTTCTTGTGAAATATTATATGATCAATAAGCATAATTTAAAAGTGTAAAGTAAAAAGAAATCCTAGTTTGCCTCAAATAAATGTCCCTCAATTGACAACCAGAATGGAAATCTGTCATTGGGAGACCCAAGCAGAGAGTAGATCTACAGCACAAATGATCACGTTTCACTTTCAACACACTAACACGTTTTACACCATTATTTGGTGTCTTCTAGGAGTGTATTTAATAATAACTCAAGTAACAAGTTCCTGTTAAATAACAAGGTAATGGAATGATTTTTTTATTATTTCGATTGCTGACACATGGTTACTCTGATAAAACTGATAAAATACAAAGTATTCAAGTGTGTTCATTCTAATAAAATACTTCCAAATGAATTCGATTATTTTAAACTCAAGTATTTATCCATCTGATTAATTACATTTGACCTATTTGGAAAGTAAAACTGGTAACTTACATTTCTGACAATAAATTTAATACATGAAGAACCTAATGGTTTAAATTAAATAAACAAATTAAAGAACAGAACACTCCCCTTGATGCATCTGATGTTAATTTCAACCTAACTCAAAAGAGATTTCCATTTGAGTATGATTGTTATGATTTGGGCCTCGGCAGATATTATTTTGACAGACGTAATCAGGCCTGAGTCAAAACATTTAGCTCGGTTTACAATCACAAAGGCTACACATGTTTATCATTTACTCAAATCACAAAATGTCACACGGTTATGTAACCCTAAATATAAAAAAAAAAATGAAAACTTAACATGAATTTCTGAAATAAAGTCAAGCTTTAGGAGGTCAGGCCTAATGTTAAAACAGAGATCATATCTCGCTGTGTTAGCAATGGCCAGCTAGCTAGCTAACGATGGTTACACACTTTAACACGGGTATATTTAAAGGCAAATGGGCAGTCGATTAAGTGTAATGTATAAACTACCAAGTCGAAATGTAACCTTTGACTGGTGAAACAAACGGCGTTAAACAAGTATCATGACAATGCCCTTAGTGAAAAAGAGAAGGGCTAACCAGAGAGCGATGCTACCACAAGGTTAGCCAACGTAAACAGCTCAAAAAACACACTTCAAACGATGATAATATGAACAATGATTTTGTTATAAGCTACAATTGTAAAATAATCATTAAACGTACCCAGTTGCCATGTCGAATTACACCTGGAATTTGAAAGTATCATAAAAACAATTGTTGACGCAGTTCAGTGCTTTCCCCGCGTCCTCTTCCTGGAATAATAACAACAGTGGGCTACGTCACTTCCGGGAGAGACCTGGGAATCCCACCCGTCCAAAAACCCGAAAGAGCAGGTTGTGACCTTAATATTTACAGTCTATGGTTGTGACCTTAATATTTACAGTCTATGGTTGTGACCTTAATATTTACAGTCTATGGTTGTGTCTAACACACAGAATTGTTGTTAACTAAAGTAAACAATATATCATGATGACAATAACACTGTAGTACATATTTAAAGAAGAATGATTCCAATGGGAAAGATTATATTAGCTTTGAAGTTGTGTTTTCAGACGTAAGTGAACGTAAAAATATTTTAAAATGAGGAGTAGATATACTAATTATATTGAATTTACGTGTTCTTGATAATGGTAATAGTTTAACTTTGGCAAGGTTTTAATGCATATTTTTTTACTTTAGCAGTTTCATTAGGTGATACAATACTATAGGTGAGTTTAGATCAGGGATGAGCAACTTTGGTCACGGCAAGGGCCACATTCAATTAATTCTCCCTGCCAAAGGGCCAAATTGTAGAATACAAAAACGATTAATTATGAATCAATTATTTAAAAAAAAAAAAAAAAAAAAAAAAAATTATGTCTCAAATTTAACTCAACATATGCCAGTGATCAAATATTATTATGGATGTATTTCTGGTTTTCATGATTTCATGGCAGATTTTGTCACATTTTCTTCATGTTTCCAATTCATTGATATGTAAAAATTGACCTGAGGGCCACATTGAGGGTTGATGGGGGCCGCATGTGGCCCCCGGGCCGCCAGTTGCCCACCCCTTGTTTAGATGAACTCATCTATAGTATTATTAACAGTTTGTAGTTTGTATGAGAGCACAGCTCGAAGGCCCTCCCCTTCAGCTAAGTGGCTGAAACTGGGAGGCAGTGCAGCTCATGTCTTTGATTTGATTGGAGGACAAATGCGCCATTAAATGACGTTTCACTGCGTCCTCTACGTAGGTCTAGAGGAAAGAAGCATGGCCGCTGTGTTGAGAGGGTCTCGGTACATAGTTGGAAGGTGTTGCAGAAATGTCGACTTTGCGTCTGGTAAGGACAACAAACTAAAACTATGTACACATAATGCACCTTGCTGCACTTACTATAGAAGCTGGTGTTGTTACTTTAAGCCTCTCTGAAACACGAAAACAACTTTTGCTTTAAATATTTGAAGATAAGTTTTGAGTTGTCGCTAGCTTCACTTGCACAGGCTTCAGCTCACATTCTGCTGGTTAAATAACCTTTCTTTTAAAAATACTTATTGTAAGCAACCTACAAACTATCATCTAATGCGATTCGAGTTTCAAAACGCTGACAGGTCAAATTGTTTGTATACGCTGTTGTGTCCTACTGTATGCTGCCTTATTGTTTAAGGTACATTATGTAATGTCAATCACTGTAATTTACTTTGTCTAGTAGCTCTTCTAGTGAAGGGCGATTGGGGAGGCTATTTGTAGCCACTAGAACACAAAAGCTTCTGATGGGGCAACTTATCCATCCTATTCTGTTCACCTTGTAACAAAGTATCTTTATTGCTGGCTCTAGTGCGCATGCTCGTTCAGTTTGAACAACCAGAATATATTGTTTTGGTATAGTATGCTGCCAAATAACTTGTAGTAACACATACATTGAAACATATATTCTTGTCCTTCTTTAATTTTTGTGGAGATCAATTGAAGGGGTAAGGCTATTTCTCTGTCTTAATTCTTTGAATCCACAAATATGTGTTTGGAGTTTTCTGTTATGAAGTAGGATCTAAACCCATACTGACAAATGCCTGGCTGATGATATAGCTGAGGACATTTGGACAGAAGGGAGATTATATCTAAAGGAAATTTAAACTTTCCTTTTATATACCTATAGGAAACGTACATTTGCAGCTTAAAATACACTAATCTTAGAAAGGGTTGTCATTGCTTGAAAAGCTCTTTTTTATTATTACTACTTAAGAAGGTACAAAATCAAATCTGTCCGCAAAAAAATGTTTGCATACTTGACTCGCAGACAAGCATTATTGTCCTTGAAGAAGGTTACACTGTGTTAAATCATTGATCTATTTTGGCTGTTATGTTGTAGTCTCCACAAGGTCTATGGCCTCTAAGACACAGGTGGGGTTTGTTGGTCTGGGCAATATGGGAAACCCGATGGCAAAGAACTTGCTGAAGCACGGTTACCCAGTCATTGCTACTGATGTTTTCCCGGAGTCCTGCAAGGAGCTGCAGGAGCTGGGAGCTCAGGTGAGGTGCAATTCATATTAGCTGTTTACATTTTTAAGAACTTGACCTGTGCATTTTCTCCTCACACTGTGTTTTTTTTTTCACAGATTGTGGATAATCCTGCTGAAGTAGCAGACAAGGCTGACCGCATTATAACTATGCTCCCCTCTAGTCCCAATGTGATAGATGTGTACACTGGACCCAATGGCATTCTCAAGTAAGCGTTTGCTTCTCTTTGATTGTGTGAAATTATGGATTTAAGTCAGATTCTTAATTATGTACATTTCTCAACAGGAAGGTGAAGAAAGGCTCTCTGCTTATTGACTCCAGCACCATTGACCCAGCTGTTTCTAAAGACATGGCTGCTGCTGCGGAGAAGACAGGGGCAGTTTTTATGGATGCACCAGTATCAGGAGGTATGTTAAACTTTTTTTTTTTTTAACAATTCATGGCCTAGTTTTCAAAAAATGTGTACACTAAGTAATCAGTTTATCATTTAGCCTTTAGCTAATTCAATCAAGTCAGCCAAATAAGAACAAACTATTCATGAATGCTGAAATGTTGAATTTCTATTTCACCCGTTTGAGTGTGAAACCAATTTTAGTCATTCTGGAGCTACAATGGAGCTGTCAAACGTTTTGCACTGAGGAGTTTTATATTGTCTAGGGAACATTCAGTGCAATTAAACTGGCAACATAGGCTTCAACCTGCAAGCCTCAATGCTCAATTCTGATTTCTTTATTCATAATAACTATGAATACACATGGGAATTTGATGTGAATGGGCTTTATCAAGGTCAAGACAATGGATTTCAGCTACCACTGGTATGAGAGTACCACAGCTCTCACTCTCAACCTACCCAACTAGCAGTGTTAGCCAATCAGAAGTGGAAAATGGCAGTTCCAGTTTTGGCAACAATAGACAGTGTTTGATCAATCTATGTCTTTTTAGCACGTTATGGTAGGCATGCAGCCAAGGTTTATTTTCTGCCCATATGATTGGCATTTGAGATCAATTCACTAGTAAGGGATTGATCTCTCAAACTCGAACTTGTGCTCGGGAAGGTACAAGTGTGTCTGTCATTCAAACTGTCCCTCTAAACAAACAAACACAAACAACTAAAAATAATTGAGATCATGTCTTCACTGCATGACCATGTGTCGCAGAAATTAATCACATTATTTTTTTTATTTTCATGATGTGTCACTAGTTTAAAGCTTTAGAAATTCTGCTGGAATAGAGCAGAAACACAGCCGTCTAGTCCACATGTGTATACAAATATTCAGATGAATGCATTTGTCATTGTGTGAACATGTGTTTGATGAAGACTAAAAGAGATTTGAAGAAAGAAAACACAAGATCACAAGCATAAAATTTTGCAGTGAAGTCACAAATTGGTGCTTAAAAAAATGTATCGGACTGCAGGAAAATAAATGTTTGGTGTTCTGGGGGAGATCCCAAGTTTACCTTGACAAAGTGGTTTGTTATATTATATCTTTTTCTTACTTTAAGCCCTGCAGCTAAAAGTGATTTATATTTTTCTAAAAAGTTGCCAAATTATCAGATACCTTAAAAAGGTAGATAAAATGTGTTACATTATAAATCTCAGTATTTCTGCTATATTGGTAAATCAAGTGTTGCATGTGTTGAGTTGATAAACAGCTCATTATGTATCTGTGTAAGGAAGAAGAGGAGGATCAATGTTTGCCTGAATACATTCTGGTTGTAAAGTGTGTGTTGTCAGACTCCCTTGGGGGTCCACATGCACCCAGTTTGTTTAAACTTGGCCTCTTCAACATCAGCAGATCCACTTTCTTTAAATTGATTTGGGCCATTTAACAGCTTAGCTGTTCCATTATTTGGAAGTGCACATGGAAGAAAGTTTCCAACTTTGTCCTTTGAACTTGAAACTGTGTGTGTTTTTGTATGGCCGCAGCCGTTTAACTTGTCCAAACTAATGGCAGTGTCATACTTTGGTAAGTCAATCAGCAGGCATTAGCTCCTCAACAAAGCTTTTCTCCGATAGTGAGACAGAAATCAAAAGAAGTGCAGTTGCATGGTAATGACTATTTCATCCAGTTTGGTTAAAGCTACAACATAAAAGCACACATGGAAGTAGGGAGGTAATTGAGTCAGCATGTGTCTGACAGTTCTTTCTTCGTGTGAAAATATTCAAGACCAAATGAGGTAACGGCCATGTTTCATTTAGTTCAGTCTGTTATGACTGTTCTGAAGTTTAAGTAGAATCCGACAACAGAAAAAGAAATCTGGTGAGAAAAATAGAAAATAAAGATTTGGAAGTTATCTCTGTGTCACATTAACTTGTTAACTTCAAAAGAAAACTGTGAATATAGACACCATTACCAATGTCTGTCTTTTTACCTGAGCCCAACAGCCGTAACTCCCAGTTTATTCCAGCAGCACAGTCATCATATATTCCAGCTAGTTTCAAATGCTGCTGGCTCAACATCTCACGGGCATCAGGGAGGAGAAAGCATTACACCCATCTTGGCCTTCTTCCATTGGCTTCCCGTAAAGTTGAGGATTAATTATAAGACTCTGTTGGTTAATTTCTTGGCACCCATGTGGACTGCACCTGGTTGTTGTATATGACTGTGATTTTAACCCCATGTGAACCTGAATGCATCATCAAATGTACAAATGGATCACCAAACAGCTGTTCTTAAATCTTGGAATATGCTGACTAGACTTTAATCTGATGGTGACAAAAGACTTTGAATGACAGGCTACATGTGATTAACTATGCTTTATATACTTAAATGGCTGTAATTTTATACTTTTTATTGTACATCTACATTCATTTACTTTCATAAAATTTAGAACTTCATTCGTATTTCAATGTAGCATTAACTTAGAATTCATTTCTACTATGGTTTATAAATGTCTACTTGTAGTTCTGTTTTGATAGCTGCTTCACTACATTAATATAAAGCTAGTAGTTTCTTGATTAACAACATCACCACCTCATGCTGCACACTGTGTGTTTTTTTTAAGAACAAGTTACTGTGTAATTTTACATTATTGTATTTTTATAAATTTATATGTTTGATCTGTTTTTTTAACTTCTATTTTTATTTTTAATAAGTATATTCTCGTCCTATTTTCTGGAGCTGCTGTAATGCACAAATTTCCCCCACGGGGGATCAATAAAGTTTATCTTTATCTTTATCTTTATCTTGATACTGATGAAAACAGGCTTGTGTTTTATCCCGTCAAAGTATTAAATGATAAAAAGGAGGCATGTAAACAGGTGTATTTCCCCGGCTTTTCGATATATTTATGTATATCTGTTGAGCATACACTGATACGACCTGACCATAAAGGAGTTGAGAGAAATAGAGATTTAAATCCAAAAGACATCCATTCAAAGTTAAACATATTTCACTCTCGCCTGTGTATAGGACTGTATATAGACAGGAGTGTTGATCAGGGGAGTAAAGAGTAGTGAAATAACATATGGAGCCATGTGGCTTTTTTAAGGCAGAGGAAAGGACAAAAAGTTAGTCTTTATTTGTTAAGTCGTCTTTAAATTTCAGTGGACCTTTTCGTGCGTACTGTGCTTTCTAAAACTCACACAACTGCAGCTTACAGCTTCAAAAACAGTGACATTTTATTTTGGTTAATACACGAGAACAAACACAAATCTGATCTGCTCTATGCCAAATGTGTGGTACTACTGCTTTGATAAACAATAATGACTTAAAGCTAATTCATCTTTTTGATTTAAATAATCTCTGCTTGCACATGTTTTATTTTATGTAAGCATGATTTCACCTTCCCAGGTGTGGGTGCTGCCAGTTCTGGTAAACTGACTTTTATGGTTGGAGGAGCAGAAGAAGAATTTACTGCAGCCAAAGAACTTCTGAGCTGCATGGGAGCCAATGTGGTGTACTGTGGTCAGGTTGGAACTGGACAGGTGGGAGCAGATGTTTTCTCTATTTTTGACAAACATTCACAATATACTGGCCATTCACATAACAAGGGATTTTAAACATACAGCTGTTAAATTCTCAACATCTTTTTTTTTTTTTTTTTTTTTTTTTTAACAGGCTGCTAAGATCTGTAATAACATGCTTCTGGCGATCGGAATGATAGGGACTTCAGAGACGATGAACTTGGGAGTCAGGTGAACACACTCTTGTTTCCTATAAGCAGCATTTGAAGTCATTTTAAATAATCACAATAGTTGCAGCAGCAAATATTTTGCTGTGAGTTAATTTTTTTTTTCCTTCACAGACTTGGTCTCGATCCTAAACTTTTGGCTAAGATCCTGAACATGAGTTCAGGTCGGTGCTGGTCCAGTGATACCTACAACCCTGTGCCCGGAGTCATGGAGGGAGTCCCCTCTGGGAATAACTACCAGGGGGGCTTCGGCACTCAGCTCATGGCCAAGGTCAGTTTAGAATACCTAATACACTGGACTTTCTCTATATTCCTCACAATTACATTTTAATATTTGGGTTCTGTAAATTCTGTAAAAAAACATTTTTTAAAGTTCTTACTAGTCGCCCTTTTAATAAAAATCTTTAGAAATCAAGTTTTTAAATTTGCCCAAATAGTTAGTGGTTCCTAAAAGTGTACAAAAACAATGTGTTTCAGTGGGCACCAATAGTTTTTGATTGACGAGACAAATGAAGGGGGTTGATGTTTTTCTTTTAAGTGGGTCATTTTTATTAATATTCTTAGATATAATACATTAATACATTAATTTAGATTTATCATAAGTCAGTCAAGGACTACTTACATTTTGTGCATCTGACAGGGATTAGGTTACAGTGTTAGGAAAATGTCTATCTTGGGTCAAACCACTTGAAATGATGCAGTGAATTGTTGAGTTAACGTCCCTCTTAAAAGGGAATCAAGTCCATATTGTAGCAACATAAAGAAAAATTCTCTGCGGTATGTGGACTTGTGGTTTTGTTTTAAGAGTTACATTTTCAGCCCTGTTGGGTTTGTTTAATGTATGTTTGCTTTTCTTCTTTTAGGATCTCGGCCTTGCACAGAACACAGCCACCAACACGAAGACTCCGGTCCCTCTCGGCTCTTTAGCCCATCAGATCTACCGTATGATGTGCGCGCGTGGTTATGCCAATAAAGATTTCTCCTCAGTGTTTCAGTTCCTGCGTGAGGAGGAGGGCCAATAATATCAGCCTCCACCCCGTCCACAGCCGTGCCAGGCCTGGCCCTGCACAGGACTTATAGCGTAGTTAGGGTGCAACTCACCCTGAGGACTGTATTCTTTCTTCCATGGTTGTAAAAGACAATGAGGCCTACAGAGCTCCAACACAGCGTGACAGATCATGAGTGCACTTCTCCTATATAGGAAATGATGTTTTTTTTTTTGTTTGTTTTTTTTTTTGTGAAATTGCAACACTCCTTTTCAGTTTTTAGAAATTAAGAATCGTCAGATACAGAGATGATCCAACAGATGATGTTTGACAGTGACAGTTTGATGAGAGTCTGGTGTTTTGAAGATAACTCATTATCTCTTTTTTTTTCATGGCTAAACAGATGCAGAGTACGGTTTAGTCTCCACATATTTATCTATTGTTTGTGATCTTTTCTTCATGTTGTGTTTCTGTTCGGGAGTTATTTTTCTTGATTTTGGAAATGTTACTTTGGGGTAAGAGTGTTATATCATATCCTGTTAAGAAATAAAGACAGATTGGTATGTCTTAAACTTTGTGATTAATTGATGAATCACCTAACTGAATATTTTACTGACTTACCTGTAGTATTAACAGATTTTTTTAAAACTGCTGGAATGGCTTTTAACAGATGTGTTTTAAGGCCATAAATAATGTTCTCTTGAATAACCCACACATGTAAAGGGAAGAGCTCTGCGGGCAAGTATTATATGCATTCCTTCATTTCTATTTAAGTTATTGTAGCTGTGAGCATTCAAAGCGTCCAAACATCAGACACAATAGACAAAGGATATAGCTACTATGCCCCACGATAACATATATTCAAATTTTAGATGGTTCTTATTTGGACTCTCAGTACTATTAACCAATGTCTGTGAGTACTTAAGTCTAATGACTCAAATGAATTCTGTCGCCTCGTGTCGATTCTTTAGTCACGAGACAATGTTGGAGGAACATGTGCGTGCAGCAGCAGCAGCCTGGCTACAGAGCACATTCAGTGACGGGGCGACGGGCAAGGAAACAAAGACACCGAAACAGTTCCAGGCAAAGATTACATCAACTCTATTAGAACTATATTATCCCAAAAATCGCACACTGTTGCTAGAAGACCGTTCCGAATAGATGCATAAATGATTTTTATTGCATGTTTCCTACTGCACAGCTATGAAAAAAAGTTGTGAGCACTTTAACGTCATGCAGCGGGCCAGCCTCAGTAGATTTTCTTTTGAGATTTAGGTTTGGGATTTAGATCCTTCCTATTCTATCCCCACTTAGTCCGACCCAGGAGGGCGGCATGTTTCTGATCTGGTTTGCCAAGAGCCACTGAGGGGCCAAGGTGCTAGAGGTCATGCGATCACAAGGCAAACTCATAAAAAGTCCATTAAGCACTGTACGCTAAGAGCTGTGCTGTCATCTAGCTGATAGGTCCTGCAAACAGAACTGCGCTTTGGTCTCAGGCCTCCAGCAGACTGGGACACACACACACACACACACACACACACACATACAGACACATACAGACATACATACATAAATGGAAACACAACTTGCTTTCGTCTGCCACTAGAGCGCTGCCCTTCAGATCGTCTGCTATACGGCAATGTTTTATGCTATTTGAATGTATGCATATACATATTTAAATTGCAATTATATGCACGAACAAATATGCATGTGCGCTATTGACATTTCCATTTGTGTAAATGGAGAAAAGTAACGCTGCTTGCTCTGATGACTATTCGGTACTCATGTTTTTTTGCTGTAGATTGTACTTATCCAAATTACAGACTAATGCAACAAGCCTCAACTGCATTTATTTTTTAAGTTTGCTTTCAAAGCAGACACGTAACGATCTGTCTGAATGTCAAATGTAGGCTATGTAGTTTCAGATGCCTCCTTGTCAATTTTTTTCTTCAAATTAATCAACTAATGAACTCTGCAAACAATTTAAACTGATAAACGAAGCATAATAAATATGCCATATAAGTAACAACATTGATGATTAAATTACGACGACTTAGGCCTACTTCAAGAAGTTTCCTCTTGGCCTAATACGGGATTTTTAATTTAATGTATTATATAGGTTAAAGGCTATATTTCATTATTAATCAACAAATTCTCTCTCTCACACACACATACACACAATTAAAAAAAAAAAAAAAAAAACCATTAAGAATAATTTTGTTTAAGATTTAAAACGGTTTTTTTTCAACTGGTTTTATCTTGTCTTTTTTACCGGCAATATATATCATCTAGTTTTTAAGAAAAAAACATTAACTTAATTCTATATAATGTCATGTGCATGAATTAGGATGTTGCGTGGTGTGTTTGAGTGTGTGTGTTGATGGACTTCCAATTTAAAAAAAAAAAAAAAAAAAAACCTCAAAAATGGCATCACCACCATCAGTAAGAATTGTTTGTTTTCACATAAAGATATGCTTGTGTTTTTAGTTTTCAGTGCTGACCTGAATGCTCGTTTCATTTTTCCCAGCAGCAGCTGTATTTTTTTCGTGGACGTCCGTCCTCTAACGTGTGAACAACGTGGCTGAGCAGATTTCTGTCTATAGCTCACACATTTTCTAAATCTGTTTAAGCGACATTAAAGAAAGTAGACTGCTTTACCCATAATGCAGTGTACGATTTTAGTCCAAATAAGGCTAGGCCTAAATCGAATCATAACAAAACATACCAAAATATATATAATATAGTATATATCCAGTTATAAAACATTCTGCTTCCCTTCGCTGCTCTCTCTGCCTACGAGCTATGAACTTGGGCCATAAAGATTTACAGCCTCAAAAGGTGGGAAAACTCTATTAAAAATAAAATGGTGCTCAAATTTAGGAAGGGTATACTCTGCTCTGCGTCTGTGGTCCTGCCTCAGAAATGTACAACACAAACGCTCTCTTGGAGTTAGAACAGTATTTAGGTTGACACCAGTGTTTGCCATCACGGTGATATTTAGTTGAAGATTTTTGTGCCAAATGTGGGCAAAACCGCTAATAACATTTTATTTCATTGTCATACACTCTCGTGCCCATAAGGAGATGTGTATAATATATGGTCAATGTGCCCAAATGTAAAACTTCTTTGAGCTCTGCTGAGAAGGACAACAGACCACCCGTGGAGCCATTTTACGCGGAATGCAAAAACATGTAGAGACTCTGGCTGAACCAAATATGTTCCGTAAAGTCACGTTTTAAATAAGAAATCGTCAAGTTGATTACTACCAGAAATTATTGAATTTCTGTCATGGCAAAATATGGTAGATTTAACGAAAGAGACGGAACATTTACAAACGAGCCATGTCAATCGTTGAATGCCTTTTACCCGCCATTCACAAGCGTTTTGGTTCCAGGCGCAAAGAGCCTATTTGGTTGAATGCAACTTTCAACTTGACCTTGGCCTCCAGTCGCGACTCTGTACAACCAAATATGGCCTGTTTTTTGTATTTATTGCACTCCCTACTAATGTCTGCATTAACTTGGTGAAGTGCCAAATGTGAAGATAATTAAACTGATAATTACTGTTATTATATGATGAATAAAAAGGCATCTATAACAGAATATCACTTCATTTCTTTGTTGTGTAATCTTTATTTTGTAATCATTATGTTCAAAGAGCCTAACTCTAAGTTAACAGACCCTTTCAGACATGATAGAACATTTTGTAAAAGTGTGTCTCTTTGTTTGGAAGAACAAAAAAAGTTTCAAATCTTATGCTAAACAACAAAAATCAATTCAAACATGTCAGATTTGCTTCACCCTCAGCGGGAGAAACCAAAATGGCACGCGTAATTGCGCATCATTGCACCTTCAGAAATACGCATGAATAATTTCGTTTTCCACACGACTTGTTGGAATGAGTCAGATAGACAAACTTTCTTTGAACCAAAGTTACACTTTGTTCTAGGTTTAAATATTCGTTTATTTTGAAGGAAAAAAAAAAACCTAGTGACTCATTTGCATAAAATTAAAATCTACTGATGTTCAGTACATCTTCACAAATATGCGGCTCGATCTGCTTGATCTGATGTCTAGACGTTTATCGGCTCCTTTGCATATCACGTGCTTGGCCCTGACCAATAACCTCGCGATCTTTCCGTACTCAGGCGTGCTGGTATCGTTACTCTCCCGGAGTCCCTGTCTCTGCTCAGTTGAGTGGATTTAGAAAAAGAGCTGGTCCTCTCGATGTAGGGCATGCTATGACCGCTTCATTACTCCTCCACTCGCACTGGATCGACCCGGTGATGTTTCTCTACGACAGTGGCCTGGATGAAAGAAGCAAGAACATGGAGGGATTTACTGGAGGCAATTTTGCAGCAAATCAGTGCAGGAATTTGTTAGCGCATCCAACCTCGCTGGCTCCCAGCACCACTTACACTGCGAGTGAGGTGCCAGTGTCTGGCATGGGGGAGCCTGGCAAACAATGCAGTCCCTGTTCTGCCACTCAGAGCTCTCCAAATGCGTCTTTGCCTTATGGATACTTTGGCAGCAGTTATTACCCGTGCAGGATGTCACACGGCAGCGTCAAGGCGTGCGCTCAGCCCTCTGGATATGGCGATAAATACATGGACTCATCCGTCTCTGGTGAGGAGTTCTCAACCAGGGCAAAGGAATTTGCATTTTATCAGGGTTATTCCTCGAGTCCTTACCAGCCCAGTTACCTGGACGTGCCTGTGGTACCTGCACTGAGTGCTCCATCTGAGCCCAGACACGAGTCACTGCTGCCCATGGAGCCCTACCAGCCCTGGGCCATCACTAATGGCTGGAGTGGTCAAGTTTACTGCGCCAAGGAGCAGCCACAGTCAAACCCTCTATGGAAATCCTCTTTGCAAGGTAATTTTTAACATTTTTATTGACAGAGAAATATGCAATGTGCAAGTGGATGTGTATGTAAAACTTGTGAATATTTGAATTAAGGGCAAATGCAAAATCAAACATTTTAACAGGCATTATTTGAATATGCACATTAAAAAACACACAATTTTTATTTCAATTAAACATGTTCTATATGATGCAATTTGAACAAATTAAATTGTAAAAACGCTTTTTTCTTATATCTCCACAGACACCATATCTGGAGGTGACAGCTCTATCCGCCGGGGGAGAAAGAAGCGCGTGCCATACACAAAGGTTCAGTTAAAGGAGTTGGAGAGAGAATACAACGCCAACAAATTCATCACCAAGGATAAAAGGAGAAGAATATCCGCACAAACAAATCTGACTGAGAGACAAGTGACAATCTGGTTTCAAAACCGCCGCGTAAAGGAGAAAAAAGTGGTCAATAAATTCAAGAGCTCCAGTTAGCTGTGGAAAAAAGAAATGAAACGGGAGAGGAAGTGCGGACACGGATGTGCCTTCATCCAAAAAACTGTGCGATAATTTATTACATGATATGAACGGCCTTTTGGTTGCCAGAATGGCTCTGTTTTTGACCTGCACATTTCCTTCCTCGCGTTTAATTGGAACCAGTCGGTGCAGCCTGTTGACAGGAGGTCGGAAATGGTTTGCAACATTTTGACCAAGGCGAGTCTGAGAGGGCTCCTTTAAATACTCATCAGAAAATAAGACATTCTGTTAGAAGCCATGGGACACCCTGAGTGATCCTGCGCTTTTATATCACTTAATTCAATCCGGAATTTAAAATGTATGGCCTTAAAATAAGCATCTATAGAACCAATTTACAGCAAATACATCTGAAAAGTCATTTTCAACCCGTGATCCTCAAAGAAAGCCAAAGTGTAACAAAAAATGTTGATATGATAGAATACATTTTTTTTGCAATTACTCACAAGGGGTTAAAGACAGGGGGGGGGGGGGGGGGGGGATGAAGCTTATGCGTAAATTCTCCGCTTGGAACTCTCACTGACAGGATCTACACTACGGCCTTGTTTTGATTAATTCAATCTCTGTTCATTAATCTACCAATATTTATGAAACGTAATCAAACGTGAACACTGAGCATTTCAATACTTACTTCTGTTTTGATTGCTTTTTGAGCCTAGAATAACTCTGACTGACCTGTGCCTGTCAGTCACCAGCGATTTTGCAAGGAAGTGCTGGAAACTTGGACATATATTTAAACATGTAAATACCCCCTGACTGCCACTATCTATTCTATTAGTTTTTGACAATAAATGTTTGAGAGACGTAATGTGATTTTTGTCATTTTCATTAATTATCCTCAGTCGAAGTGAAGTTGGACATTTCTGATTGCTTGATAGAAAACTTCCAAATCCTATGCGTCGTCAACAGGCCTCCATCGGACAGTAGAGCCACTGCGGGCTTCAGGTTTAGGAGTTTATGTCGCCATCTAGTGGCGAAACTATGTCAGCACAGTGTCTTCTCACTCATGCCTGTCATATCCATCTGTCTGTACTTAAAGGCGTGTGTGCGTGTGCGCGTGCAATATCCAGTATTTACACCAGTCTGCCTATATCAGTGTATTTTTTCTCAACATTTGAAATCAAAGAAAAACATAATTCACACAAAGAAAAAAACTGATTCTCCTTTGAGAACATTAGAAATGTGTATGCACAAGAAAGACTTTAAGAATATTTATTAGTCTTTTTATTATTTTATAATTGTAGAGGAATACTCTACAAGTTGTGGCCAAGATTTACGTGTTATTTACCTGTATTCACATTTAGACATTTGGCTCCACATCTCAGCTCATTTTCTTTCCTTACTGATTAAGTAATAGCAGAACAGATCTTTTAGAAATTAGTTTTCTTTTTTTTTCAAGTCATTGTTCAATCTTGCGTAATTTCTTGCCTAAGCATTTGTAGCCTTCAGGGACGGAAGTTTGCATGAAGTTGAATCTGTTCTTGGACTTTTTTGAAGAGTGAAATTCAACTTTTCGTTTCCAACATGCCTACAGTTTTGAACATGATCACTTTATTATCCAGCATTGCATCTCAAATCGGAATCTTTAAGGTTAAGTCTGTTTAATTTATGTTTTCATTTCCAATTATTGTGGGATAATAAAAAAAGGACACCTTGTTTTTCTTTTATTGATTTTTACGAATTTGCATTTTAACGAAAAAGAAGAATAGTGTGAAGCAGACGTGCAAAAATCCTTTCAGATTAAAGTTGCCAGCTTGATCTGATTTTTTGCCTTCTACTAACTAAAATGAAATCATGCATTATTAATGTATTATGATGTGGTCATGATCCACATTACAGTACCATCATAGACAGTGACATTTATCAGCTCGAATGTTAATTTCCCACACTAATTGTTGTCAGAATAAAACATACCTGCATTGTGAAAAGTTTGACGTCATTTTCTTTCAAATGAAAGTTGAAGCCTGCACTGACCTCCCAACTGTGGGTTGTGGGTAATAGTTAGATTATCACATATCTACAAACATGGCTTAAAACAGTATTCGTCGGTAACTCAGAGTGCCAGTCAGGCTTTTTAGCAGCCTTTATACTTTTTACTTCAATGCAGAGAAGCTGGACTGCTGTCACAGCTTCTGTTTCAATGATAATGTTAGTTTTTATTATTGATCCACATTGATAAGTAAAGGTCTCTTTAAAAACCTTCCTCTATAGCTCGTCCTCATCCCTTCTGATGCTCTGTGTCATTGCGCCCCCTAACAGCCGCACATGTTAGTGCAGCTCACTCACGAAGACCCGTATGTGCAGGCCTAAAGCAAGCTGAAGAAGAAAAGAGTAACAACACTGATGACCTCTTTGCAAGATAACGTCTAGAATCAAACTAACACACTAAATGTTCTGAAGCTCTTTACATTAAAATGTCAAATGTGAGCTGAGATGGTGGCGCCTTCTCAAAGACATTGGAGTCAAATGAACACACAAAGCACCAAAGAAACTCATCTTTTGTGTGTTATGATGGACGTTTACGCTGATCATTTAATATGTTTGATGTTCGTTTGTTTGGGTGGCCTTCAATGAAACGTCAGTGAATAAAATCTAAGTTTTCTCCGAATAAACCAGGAACAAAAAATAAATAAAAATTAATGGGACAGAGTTGGCTCTAACACATTTAAAAAAAAAAATCTAACCAATATTTCCCCTTCCACTTTCCGAGAGCACATTCAGAACCACCAACACATTTAACAGTTTTTGTTCATTTTTTTTATCTGCAATCCAGAGCATTATATTATATTTGTCATCACAGCGCATACTGCCACAACATACAGTTAGAAAGGTTTGTAACACTTCTCTTAGAGCTGTTATAGAGTATGACAGTTTGAATAATGACTTTAGCGAGACAATATAACGCACATTCTCACATTAAACACAAACAGAAAGAAAGTGGAAGTATAGTGAGGTCAATCTAAGCCCACAGTCGATTTATTTGTATCTGTATTTGAGTTGTTATATTTCACGGGGAAAGTTTTAATAACACGATTAACAATAAACATCTGTTTAGAACTTCAGCAATTCAACATTCGAGGTACTAAAGACTCTTAATAAAAAAACTAAATATAAATAATGACTAAATTTGCTGCAAACTTCCTATCTGAAAACCTCTAATCCTCTTGAATTTTACGAATTTTTGAATTTCTAGAAACACTAACTGGTTTAGTTTCCTGTCGAACAGTTTCTCTTTAAAGACACAATCCAAAATCCAAATCTAAACACATTCTGAGCCTCAGCAGCAAACACAACATTGAACCCTGCTGTCCCGCTCTCATTGATTTACAGCTCCTTTCATTCATTGAAAACTATCATTGAATTGTGAAATATTTCCCTATAACAGCAGCTATTCTCATTACGAAAGAGTCAAATACACATCAAGTGTTCGTATCCTTTTTTGATTGTAATGTTTCATGTTATTTCATTGTACCTTTTATTAAGTGAAAACACAACATTTACACACGCTCGTCTTTAACCACAATATTTACAAGTAGTATTGCCTATAATACTAATAAGTGTATCCTGTGAAATGAACTCATGCAGGAACAGGAAATGTAAGAGCGGTTAAATGAAACCAAATACCTTCTTTAGTGTCTGCGAAATCTAAATGAAACCAGACACACTGTTTTTATTTTAAAATAAATATCAGTTATGTCATCCATTGGGAAAGATTGAGATATTTTAGTACCTTTGGATAGTTTTACGTTTTTCACACTGAATAAAATACGTTTCATATTTCTAAGTGCGCGTGCTCCAGGTTAAAGGCCTGATTTAAAAACAAAAAAAATGTATTCGCATCTTTCATGCCACTCTAAAACAACCAGCCTTGATTTTCACGTGGAGATAAGAAATTGTTCAATAAGCCCCACTTCACCTTAAATATAATACAGTTTAAATGCATCTTAATTATTATTCCGGTAGGACTACTGGTGGGTTAAAGTGCGTCAAATGTGACTATTACATCTAATACAATCATTGTTTTTCTCTCTCATGATAACCGGCTGGATGTCCTGGTTTTTGTTTCCACGCAGCCTCCATGCTTAGCAGCCACTCGAGCTCTATGAAAACAGTCTCACTTATATTCGTGGATTAACGCAACATTTACTGACCCGGGTTAAACGTGAACCCAGTGTTTTTGTGGTTGAAGCTGCTGTGAGACGCGGAGGGATACTGGGCCACAACTGCAGAGTGAATATTTAGTGTGCGTGTGAGAGTTTTTTTTTTTTTTTTTTTTTAAACATAAGGAGAGGCGTTATTGTTAAATTTATCACGCGAGAAAATTAAACGAGTAACAGTTTCACACAGTAAATGCGCACCATTAATGTCGAAGCACCTGTGCAGAGAGAAACGTGTCAGGCTATCAGCCTTTGATTGATGAAGAGTGAATTCGGACTAAATTCAAAATGGACTGCAAAACAAGAACAGCGATGTGAAGCACATGTGCCCACTTACACTGCAGTGATGACAAATGGAAATGGATTGCAGTGGGGGAAATAGTCCGTGTCCAAAGGCGAGAGCCCCTCCTCGCTAAATATCTTTAGTATTCATAGGCTATAAACAGCATGTGTATGTTTGCGCTGGACGTTAAACGCATGCTCGGTCGCTTTATCGTGACTTCGTGGATAACACTCACACTCATGCTTCTTTCCCTCGTCGAATAGTTAACCAGACATTTACATTTGTACACATCCTGCACGTGCGTAATGGGTCAGTGCCATTACTCGTGCAATCTAGACACATTAAAAGGGCTTACCAACTTTTACGCATATAAGAAATAGCATGAAATAAGTGATCCGTTTGTGCAAATCTGTAGAACATGTAGGCCTGTATGCTAAAACGCTGGTCCAAACAAACACACGACAGACAACACACGGCCCTCTTTAAAGTCTATTGTCTATGCCTCACTAAAGTGCACTATATGACTCGCATGACTCCGCCACTCGTGGACGGTGTCAGTCTAAATATAGCCTGGGTGGCTAAATTAAGCCATACCGGCCACTGGTACAATGATGACAACTTTTCATTTAGATTGAATTCATTCTTAATAGCTTCCAAAATAAGTGACACATAAACGGTTCGTGCCCAAATGATCAGAGCATGTTGTTTGTTTGAGCAAATCAAATGATGTTTGTGTCTTAGGCCTGACATGCGTGACTCTAAATATGTGATCTTTGTCTTTGAAACGTCGAGGTTAAGGTTAAGGTGAGGATTAGCTCGAAAAACGAACGAAAAGGTTTGCAAAAAAACAACAACATTTGAAACAGCTTTAAAACTTGATACATAATGCTCGTTTTTTGTATTTACATTGTAATGTTATACCTCAACGTCAATGGCTATAGTTAGATAGAGTCAAGTCTACAACGCAAAACGTGTTTAAATATCCAGCCAGGTCAAAATAGCATAAACTATGTCTGTGCGTAATTCCTCGGATGTATTTTCCTTCCCAAATGTCTCCTTTGTAGACTCATTGCCTCTTATAGCCTACACATCGAGGCGTAGGCTAGCTGTCATTTTGTGCCAGTGGTCACATGGCTTTGGCCCTCAGGAATGGATAGAGATGGATCCCCACGTCAGCTTGTACGTCTAAGGATTTCTGCTCCAGCAGTCTGTCTCAAAGTGACTGCAGCTGAGTGCGCGGAGGAACTATGAGCGGATTTTTATAAGAAGGGTTTTCCAGCAGCAGAATATGGATTTTGATGAGCGGATCCCTGCCTCCAATATGTATTTACCGAGCTGCACTTACTACGTCTCCGGAGCAGACTTCCCGGGTCTGCCTCATTATTTAACCCAAAGCCAGTCCTCTTGTCCCGTGACATACCCCTACCAGTCCCCAGCGCTACCACAGGTCCCCTCCGTGAGAGATGTTGCGTTCAGGGACTATGGGATTGATGCCTCCAGTAAATGGCACCACAGCAGGGGGAGCCTGACGCACTGTTACGCCGAGGACATCACGCACAGGGATGGCTGGACGACCCCGACCTCACGGGGGGGAGATATCCTGGTGAAAGGCAGCTCAAGCGCGGGACACTCAGGCGGCGTCACCACTTCGACGCCTGGGGGTTTCTACGGCAGCGTTGGTAGGAACGGAGTCCTGCCACAGGCTTTTGACCAGTTCTTTGACACCGCGTACGGGAGCGCGGAGCACAGCACCACAAACACAGCACAAGCGGCAGCAGATTCGGAACGACAGGCAGCCAAAAGGAGCCCCGCACCAGCGCACGCAGGCTCCGACACGGCGGAGAGCTTCAGCCCCAAGTCTTCGTCCGGACACAGCGAGGACAAGCGGAGTAGGAGCAGCAGTGAGTAAACTGTGCTGAATGCGAGCAGGAGAAACATCTAACGCGCTGCCCTTAAAGCGTTTTATATGCTGTTTTATAAGCATGGAAGGTTTATGGCGGGCCTGCAGATTTCCCCTATAACAAAACTATGTTTGAAACAACAAGATCACGTGCTTGGGATTGGAATTGGCCGTGACGACTTTGGCGTAAAGCTTGATTTACAATATTTTAACCCAAACCTCCACTATTTTTCTCCATAAATGTGCATAAATATGCCAGTTAGTAATATGTATTTTAATCTATAAACATGTAGTATTACGGCAAGTCATTGTACAACCCATTTCAATAAAAATCCAAACATTTAAGAGATTTAAGATGTATGATCTACAATCTAACATATTTGGATCCATGTGCTGATAATTAATTTATTCGTAATATATCTTGTTTCATGTAAGTTTTTGGATGTTTAGTGTGGTTTATTCCGGGTTAACACATGTGAACTGCATGCTGAGGCATTTGAATCTGACTTTGCGCCAGATTAAGGCTTAAACCCTGCTGCTTTTTCAAGATAAATATTTACACATTCATTGGATTTGCAAGGATTTAATACACCAACTGCTTTCTCTGGCATTTCCCCCGCTGACACTGAAACAACTGCTCTTTGCCCACAGTGAAATAAAAAACACGCACAATACAAGCATATCAGATACATGATACCCATGACTGAACGAAGGCCCCCATTCTTAAAAACCAGACAGTGAGGGTTTACCGATGTCACTAAGTTTTTCACAACTTCCGACATGATATCCTTCACGTGCCTCTCCATCAAGTCCAGTCTTTGTTTACAGATCTGAGTCCTACAGGCCTGAGAGGAGGAAACACTTGAACTCCAAAGCTCAGCTCAGACCACCGCGGCTGCTTCAAGCAGGAAATCAGACTAATGATTCATGTTGTTCGAAAGAGTCTACAACATCCAATGTGCTGACCCTTTGCCCTTTTATTTCTTCATATTTTCAGGTGGCCAGAGGACGCGCAAGAAGAGATGTCCGTACTCAAAGTATCAGATCAGGGAACTGGAGAGGGAGTTCTTTTTCAGCGTTTACATCAACAAAGAGAAGCGGCTGCAACTCTCGCGGATGCTCAATCTGACTGATCGCCAGGTGAAAATCTGGTTTCAGAACAGGAGGATGAAGGAGAAGAAACTGAACAGAGACCGATTACAGTACTACACAAACCCTCTGCTATAAAGACTGAACTGAGACTGTCGTGCAAAGATGCAAAACACTTTACAGCACACATTTACATCTAACTGGACAGAATGGCGACTTTTAATGTGCGAAACCTCATAAAGATTTCTACTATTTATACAATATGTTGTCATTAAACTATTATTATTATTATCATAATGATTATTATTATTATTGATATTATTATTATGGTCTGCTTTTCCTCTTACCTTCATGAACAAATTTAAAATTGTTGATTTTACGTGTATGGCTTGCGTCTGCTTATATCCTCATGTGTCTGAATTCCCTTTACATAATCTAATATCACACACGAGGATGACTTTACAAGAGGCTACTTTCCTTTTAGATGTTATTTTCCTTTCCAAATGAGCGCACGCACACGCAATTTTTATGGCCAGTAATCTTAACCAAAAAAACAATGGTTTCCTTTTTTCTCTTAATCTTTTAACGTTATTACAAATACAACTTCTTGAAAAACTGGCATTTTGTGTTTTCGAATTACTAACAGATCTCAGTTTAGAGTTTGGGCGGTGAACAACTGCCCCAAAACTTCAAGTCAGTGCTGCATAGTTAGAGAATGAGTTAGGTCATAATCTGATAGCAGTTCATGCATTTTAAAGCTGATATTTAACATCTGCGTCTGACCCCCTGTAGAGGCGAATGTTGAACCCATTGGCCGTAAAGTTGGATTATTCTTGAAGGGCAAACGTTGACAAAATAGGAAACCCTCAAAAGAAACATAATCCTTTTCTTTTGGTATACAAGCAACGTGGGTCATATCAGGTGCATATTATGGAGGTTTGATGCTTTTTGTTCCCCCATGGCTGGAAATGGGATCCGCTGCAGTTATTATTTGATATCGATTACAAAGGCTTCATTTATTTCTGTTTAAAGGCTCATTTCTGACCTAAAATGAACTGAGACAATCTCGACACTTGTCGGAATACATTCAGATTTAAAACGCAGCTCATTTGAAAATAATTTGAACCTATTAGTTTGTTTATGCTCTCATCAACAATATTTGTGGAAAGTTAATCCACTAGAAGTCAGACTTTATGCGAAGCATTAAACGGTGATGGTAAAGGGATTACGAAACCCGGATTACGATGGCAATACTTACAACCTGTATGGTCATTTATCAAATCTAAAACGGGTACATTAATAACCAGTCACTGGAGAGTTTTTTGAACCTACAAGGGAAGGTTAAAATGATGCATTCGCGCATACAATGATGGCCAACGATTGTTTCAGGTGGTTTTATATCCAGCACCAGGCCCCTGTAAACAACTTGAATGGCCGGCTATAAGCTAATAAGGGCACTGATGCCTTCCTTATACCGTGCATCCTGTGAGGCTCCCTGGAATTCCGCTTTGATTGCTGCACATCCTCCCAGTTGCTCCAGTAACTTGGCCATAAAACGTCTATTCGTCTGGAGCATTTGGAGTGTAGTGCAATAAAGCGTCTGAGACCAAGGTTATTAACTGTGACTAAGGGGCCGAAAAACAGCGGCTGGGAGCATTCATAGCATGTGTCCACGGACCTTTGCGGCGTCATTCGTTTCAGCTTCTTACCGGGGTCGGAATATTCTGCGTTTGTGTTGCGGTGTAGGAGTTCCCTGAGCTGTCTGTGGCCACCGGGTGGCGCTCCTCAGATCAATGTCATTGCCGTGAATAGAGATATAAAAGAAGTTTGACTGAACGCCTGGCTGCTTTAAAATATGTCCACACCTCAGGATCTCATTGTTAAGGTAGGCATGCACATTTCATCTTTATGACTGCTGAGTTTCTGTGTGTTCCTTCAGAAAGTCTGTATATATTTTTGTAGTTAGTTCATCTGAGAAATAACGTTTGTATTTCATGAGCAGATGGTTTGTTGCAAGAAAGGCATTGCTGAAAATATAAGCACAGGTTAAATAAAAAAGGAAGATGTTTATATTTTTCTGAGAATCAAGTTGAACTCAGGTTATCATGTTGCAGTTCAGCAGAGGTCTGGAGTGACTAATGCGCACCGAGTAACACGATCACTCGGGCCTAGATTTCCAAAGTGTGGCTCACGAACTTCTTTAATCCCAGTTTAAATCAATTGAAAACAGAGCTATACAACGTCTCATAAAAATAGATTTTAATTGATGTTGTTAAACAGTGTATCCATGTTTAAATAAAAAACCTTAATCGTTTTCTTAGTTAATGTAAACATGTAAACGTGCTCGTGCGTGCGCGATTAACAATTAGAACCCTAAAAATACAATACTGACTATGTGTTTGTAAATTAATTTCTAACATTAATTTAAAAATGGTATTCGTGTTATAAAACAAAAAATATATAGTTTTATGGGCCTAATAATCTGAAAGAGGCTCACCCACAGCGCACTCTGAACCATCACACGGAGTGTCTGGATTAATGATTATTATCATTCATTGAGGCTGCAGACTGCAGCAGCTTTGACGCCATTTACAATGTCTGTACATAACTCTAATTTCTAGACTCTGAGACTCCAGACGTATAAGAAAACGGACTTGGCCTTTGTTTTATTTCCGGGTATACTCACCTTAGGAGACATTTTACTGCTGACTTAAATCTGCAGTCCTGAGCTATCAACTTCTTAATCTGCGGGACTCTGCTGGCGGTCTTTCAATGAAGCTTGGCTTGAAATATGACTTTTAAAAAAGATCTCATCTTATCAGTCATGACGAACGAGTTGCGTTTATTTTTTGTCTTTTTCACCAGAAGCCACCTTATCTACTATTATCATCTTGAATTTCAGTATTTTCTTTGTTGGCCTGTATAGGCTATAGCGAAACAATGTGTCCGAGTATTGTTTTTTGTTATCTTTGAATTAGGACTAAAGATAGTCCTTAAACATCCAACCCTTTAATAGATGAAGATTATTGTTAGGCATTGTAAAAGTTGAATGATATTTTTTCCCGGACAGAATCACACATCTTTATTTGACCTATTTTAAACAGAGATGTGTATAAAGGTATGTTGTCTGGGAAAGGAACAAAGACTATATGGATAAAAGTTATGGGGATCTGTTTGAAATTGAAGATACAAAAATAAACTAAATTTGAAGTTTTACTCGATTTAGGGTGAATATTGTGAGGATTTGCCTGAGACTACATTTTAGATGAATTAAAAGAAATAAAGATAACGTAAAGGGCTTGGCCGTGTGCCCTTCTTAAAAGATGAGTTAAAACGCACACAGTCACTAACACATGCCCTGTGGTTCTGAAAGGAAATAATAGTAATGAAACAGTAGAACTCTATTCGGCTACAGACTGCAATCCTTGTAGTTTTGCTGATGTTAGACGACCATTAGGGCAAATGTGGCTCCAGGGCTTTGTTCAGCTGTGACACTGACTTCAGTAGGCCTGTGTCCCCTTTAAAAATGCCCCAAAAAGAGCCAATTCGCAATAAAAGGTGTCTGGACGTTCCAATGGCGTTTGTAACTCACAATATTCACACCACAATCAGATAAGATGGAGGTCCCTACATTGAATAGGAAATGGCTATTATGACCAGCGACGCACTCTCTACTGTCAGTCCACGAGGAATGTTAAAATGAGTCCTATTAACCACCAGAGCAGCACAAGAAGGGTTAAAAGTCCCTCCACCAAAGAGTCACAATGGACCTTTTGGATTTTGATGCACCCTGAGCTTCTCAGAGGCACCCTTCATTTTTACAGTGCTGTTAAAGTGGCCATAAAGCTCTGCATTGTACATAACTGTTAGAGACAGCTTTCAACTACTAAGTTGTCAAACAGGGTTGTTGTTATAAATTTACATAGGCAGCTTTGGGCTTATAGGTGGAGATCGAGGCTCAAAATTTGGGATTCAAATGAGATTTAAAGATTGTACCTAAACCCCTCTCATGCATCACTTTCCCCTCCACAGTCCCCTCTTTATTTTAGCCTAAAACAAAGTGTATGACACAGAGGAGCTGCCTGCTCGGACTGGGAGGAGTCTTTGGTCGCCTGCTGTTTTAATTGGCTGCAGGCTACAGTGAGAAGCGTGAGTATCAGTAATTATTCAGCAATGTTTTGCACAAGAAATGTCAGCCAGAAAGGGATATCTTCATCCACCGTCAAATTACACCACAACGATGACATGCCCCAACAACCAGACTGGAAATTCATTTTTTGTGGACTCTTTAATCAACGTGAGAACCGACAGTGGTTCATATTACCAAAGTAACGGCGTGTATTTGCCACCGGCGTCGGAATATTCATATGGACTGTCCGGTGCGTGTTTCCCAGGGATCGGTAAGCGCAGTAACGAGCCAGTCAACCAAAGCGGGATCCCTTCCTCTGCTCCGTATGTTCAAGGGATGGAAACGTGGCTGGAAACCTCGAGATCGTGCCGGGTGGATCAGCCCAGCAGTGGCCAGCATATGCCTCAGTGCTCCTTCTCCCCGAGCATAAAGGAGGAGAGCGCATACTGCCTCTACGAGTCTGACAAATGTCCTAAAGGATCATCAGTGGATGACATTTCCTACTCGAGCGCATCGTGCCCCGTTACCGGGAGCAGCTTGCCGGTCCCCGGTTACTTCCGTCTGTCTCAGGCGTACACGTCCTCCTCCAGGCTGTACCAAGATGTCCATCCAAACATGAACCACTTTACCCTGCAGAGACCTGCTCGCTCGGACAGCCAACCCTCCCAGCCTGCCCATGCTGAGCCAGAGCGGAGGGAGAGCCACGAGGAGGCGCCTATCCCTGCGCCCTGCGCCCCGGCCGGAGAGGAGGACAGTCGGCTCTCCTCGGACAGATCGTCCTCCCCTGAGCCCGCTGAGACCTGCGTTACGGAGAGTCCGGAGAAACCCGTAAAAGGTGAAGATCAGACAAATGTATATATATAAATAAAATAAATAAAATAAAAAAAAATGCTGCAAAAATACGCATCCATGTTTAAGACTTCCAGTCTGTATGACTTGTGGTTTTCTGACCATAAAAATTAAGTTCAACAGTCAGACACTCAGGTGCGCGTTTAACGGGTATTTACAGCTTTATTAGACATGGGGCGAAATTGAACGTGACCAATCAGAGCCGAGAATGAAAGCTATTGTGATTCAGGAGCTGTTTAGACAACACCGCTAGCCGTGCTTTATTACAACTCTATTCAAGAAGGCATCGACGATTTAATGTAAAATGCAACTATTAAAGATCATGGTGAAGGCAATTTTGTTTAAATTAAATCATTCTAATGTTTAATTATTAGGCCCATCTAATCCAGAGCAACAACAGAGTATATCCAGTCTGTTGTCCTGCATGATTCGGATGTTTCCATTATTTCAGCACACTGTGCAGGTTTTATTTTATGTGTTAATAAAAATGCAGTTAGCTGCAGGCTACTGCTTTTAAAGCTGCTCAATGGAGTAAATATCAGTTTCTAGTAGAATTGCTGCAGTATTGGATATCTACACAGTCATGGGGCTGTGCGTAAAATGGTGGGAAAAAAATCGGCTAAATAAAGAAATCAGTCATTGTACTAGTCTTTATTGTTGATGTATTTAAGTGCCAGTTCAAACTGTAGATTTCTACCCACTATATTTTATCGTACAGAGTAAAACATACATTTGTATTTTTAAATGATGTCAGGTTTTATTCCTTTTAAGTTTTGAATCCATTCTTTGTGAAAGTAAGATGTTTGTCTCTGAAACACCTGTTGCCTTTAATATCCTGTCTTTTGCTTCACAGGAGATGGGAAAATAGAAACCACGGCCAACTGGCTCACAGCGAAGAGTGGCCGAAAGAAGCGCTGCCCCTACACCAAGCACCAGACTCTGGAGCTGGAGAAGGAGTTCCTCTTCAACATGTACTTGACTAGAGAGCGTCGCCTGGAGATCAGCCGCAGTGTGCACCTCACTGACAGGCAAGTCAAAATCTGGTTCCAAAACAGGAGGATGAAACTGAAAAAAATGAGCCGAGAGAGCAGGATCCGAGAGCTCTCCAGCAACTTCAGTTTCTCATGAGACTGTCTGCGTCTGCGTCTTTGGCGCCCTCCTCCATCCATGGCAAGGGCGCCTGTGCAGGGCCCCCACCCACCCAACTGTGAGAATGTCCATGGAAAAATAGGACCCTACTGCTAACTTATTGATTGTTGCTCTTTCTTGTTTTCATGTCTGTTGTATTTATTAATGGCTCCATTTGTATCGTTGACGCATTGTGTTTGAAGTGTTCAGACTGTGACCTCAATGTTTCAGAGCTTCAGGCTTGTACATTTTGTATTTTCAACCTGAGGGAACCATTGGACTTTGCATGCTGTACTCACCCTTGAGATACTTGTGTTACAGTTACGTGAAGGCCTTAATGTGACCGTTAAAATAACCCGAGAGGTCTGTTGAAAATTTGCACATTTTGCTGGTGAAATTAATAAAACCATCCCTGCAACTGCAGACTTCTTATTTCATTCAGATTCAGCTCGCTGTTTAAATCTTTCAGCTGGCAGCGGCGCAGTGCATGGTGCTAATGCCTCTGTGTTTTGGACCTGGTCCGCTTTGTGAACCGTAAATATTATACCAGTAGTAGAGGGTGATGTCCCTCATAGTTTAAGCCTGTAATGGATGTCTGGTGAGTCTGCACACTTGGTTGATTTTTGTCCTTGACAGAAATGAAACCAAACAGTTAGAGAAGAAACATTTTCTTATCAATGGCATTTAAAAAAGTATTTCTAAGTAGTCCAATAAAGAAGTTTCCTAATTTTGTGAAACTAAGAAAATTACTTGATATTGTTCATGCCAAACTGCTACAACTTAATATCTTAATATAGAAGTCATGGACATAAAATGTTACAAAACACTTTGAGAATATGAGCGCGAACTGACCATAAATAAAATCGGTTCAACCACGTTTCTTTTTTTCCGCCTTTAGAGAATTCTACTATTTTTCCAGGCAAACCGGTTATGAAACTACATAATGTCTGCACTTATGAAAGTGTTAAAAAAAAAAGATTTGAAATCTCGTCAGAGGAGAGCGGACTGTTGAGTGGTTTAGGTAGTCTCATGTTGTTGGGCTATAATATTTCTCCCACAACACGAAACTGTCTGGATTACCTCAGTAAAACTCATCGCATCGTTCAAAGTGAATCTTTTCATTTCTGCTCCATTTCTTTTTTTGAATATTAGCTCACTGCAACAAGTCCACCATAGAAAATGTGATCCCAGAAAGCCCAATGAAGTTTTTATTGTTGTGCGTAAAAGGAACTGTTGAAGACAATTTTTGTATTGAATTCGTTTTTTTTATTCAGAGGTTGAATAATGAATCTGGATGCTGCGACATGAAGTTTTCACCATTACTATAATGACAACTACCTCTAGAGAGGTTTGGGAGCGTTTCTGTTTGAGTTGAATGGCAGGAAATAAAGCTGCAGGCCGGGAAATGAAAGGATTAAGGCTCGTATATGTCCAGCTGATGAGGAAAGGACAGACAAGGCCTCGGTTATGATCATTGCAGTCTGCCAGTTGCCTCGCCGTAGGAAATACCGGATGCGTCTGCCTGCGCCAGAGAAAGGACACAAAGGCTGAGCTTTATTGGTATTATTTAGCTTAGACAGCCAGGTTGTAACCTGAAGAAAAACAACCCAATTGCCCGTGATAAAAGGACTGTTATATTGCACCCAAATAACCTCACCCTGTTTTCCGTTTTAGATTGCCTTTAAAATAGCCTCAAACCCTGCAGACGCAGCTATTTGCACATTGGAAACTGTCCCATACTGTGTTTAAAATTTGTGAAATTAAGTATAATTTCCTTTTTATTTTAAAAGTCATGACTTTTTTTTTTTTAGCAGCCCTGAACCGAAGAACCACAATTTTCTTTTCCAAAAAAAGTTTAGAAATTGCGTACGAAGTTTTCTTTTATTTTGAAATATAAAGTGAAAATTGGTGTACTTTTATTGGACAAGGTTGTTTAGTGATTAGAAAATGCAGACTTCAAAGCCCCCGACCCCCCCACCCCCCCACCCCCCTGCTCCTCTCTTTATCACATCTGTGTTCGATTATGCCAACACAATATCTCTTGACAAAAATCATAACGTTTATTGCTAATAAAACGTAAAATTCCCCAATAAAAGCGCGGGGATTTGCTATTAAAATATGGTGGGGAAAATGGTGGCCATTTACTTGAGCAGCAGGCTGATTTATTATTTATTGTTCTGTCCCACGGTCACGTGTTCGGGACGCCCTATCCAGGCTTGGGCAAGGTTCAACTTACTGGACGCATTGAGCCCCCTCGCTGGTGCAGGAAAGCAGCACGTTATATGCAATGAATTCGTTTTTTCTCCGCATTTTTGGACATTAACGCGCCATTTTCTTGCATTTTTGTGCAATGTCGACGTTGGGAACGAGTTTTTATATTGAGTCGCCTGTTCTTGCCGAGCAGGAAGACATGGCATCCAGATTCTCATCAGCTGCAGGGGTGGAGCAGGCGATGCTCACCGAATATGGCGGACAGGAGCCGTGCCCTTTGCAAGCGAAATCTTCTATTTTTGGTGGATCATGGAGTCCGATCTCTGGTCACCCTCCAAACACAGCGGCTCCGACCTATATACATCACCATTACACCAGTGGGGACTGCGATGGCATGTTTACGCGCTCCTGGGCGTTGGATCCGGTCTCTGCGTCCCTCTGTCTGACGGGATTACCCTCGACAGCCATGCACTATGAGATCAAACCCGAGCCTCTGGTCGGGAGTGCTGAATGCACAACTTTGGAGACGCACACGTCGCTTTTGTCCGACATTGGAAATGAAGCATCGCTCTCGGAGATTCCCTGCGAAACCTCGTCCATGATTAAATCTGTTGAGGAGGAGAGCCCGCCAGCGGAGGAGAAGAGGGAGACAGATGCAAGTAAGCAATGCAGAGTTTCCATTTTTATTGTCTTAATTTGAAGGATTTATATAAATAAATTAACATTCCACGAACGGATCTGGAGGTATTGCTTTGCAAATCCAGGCCTTTCTGAATAAGAGAATGGGCGTAAAATATCTTTAAGATAATTTGATTTGAACAAAAACAGCCTTTACAGCCTATAACATCAATCTTTTTTAAATAAATAAACAGGATCAAAATGTTGATTGTAAAACTACAGTGTCAAATTTAACAAACATTTCAATGGATTTCGATGAAAGTTTTGTTATCTTTCATCCTCAGATTACAAAAAATAAAGCCTATTTAAAAAAATATACATTTTACAAATGCACAATCCTGACAGTAACGGCATGTCCTCCCTAAAGTTGTAGGCCTGATTGACAATTCTTGTGTTCAAAATTTTGTTCTCAGAGCTTTATTTTTGCCCCCCTGTTTCCAGATAACCCTTCAGCCAACTGGCTTCACGCAAAGCCCACCAGAAAAAAGCGTTGCCCCTACACAAAGCACCAAATCCTCGAACTGGAAAAGGAGTTTCTCTTTAACATGTACCTCCCCCGGGACCGTAGATATGACATAGCTAGACTCCTGAATCTGACCGAGAGACAGGTGAAAATCTGGTTTCAAAACCGCAGGATGAAGATGAAGAAAGACAACAAAGATCGGCGAAGAAACAGTTAACTTGTTTTTTGGACTGATGCTGGATAAGAGCCTTAGGAGGGGGAAGGGGGGGGGGGGTCTGTACTTAATATTCCTGACATGTTACACATGTTGTTGTAAAGTTTATGTTGTTCAAACAAGACAGGATTTTTTTTCTTAGTATTTCATGTTTGTCTCGTAAGAATTTAGGAGATGTGATTGTTGTATTTGTTGCACATAAATAGTAGACTTACTGTGGAATATTTGTTATTTGCATGTACTGTAATGATCTTCGACTACCTGAATGTCACAGCTACCTAATTGTGTAATAATTTAACTTATTCTTTTTGTAATCTAGATGTTTTTTAACCGTAAGCTTTTGATCTAATTGTGGAAACAATGTGCACACTTCAAATACCTCGTTCCTGTTTCATTCAAAATAAAGAGTAGTTCAATAGAACATGAGAAAATGATAATGTGTTCTATATTTATTATACCATTACGTTTATGAAAAAAAAAACACTTTTAGTGTATTAATACGAATAAACCGTATTTTTCTGTCCTTCCATATGTTTTTAAAACAACTTCGACGAAGAGTATTTAGACTCTGTTATTAAAGGTCAAAAGATCTGCAACACAACGAGTCTTCGTTTCAGTATATTTAAAAAAAAAGAAAAAAAAAGGGGTCTACGTCTGCTGGTTTGTAACCTTTCAGCTCTACGGAAAAAAATAACCCTTGCGAAAAAAAATCTCGAAGACTCCCTGCATTTGATTTGATTTTTAAAAATATTTTTGACAACCCTTCTAACAAAGTATTTCTTAAAATGGATAATTATATAGGCCTATAATCAAATTATTATTGAACAAATGAGGATAATATGCAAACCTTTCCATTCAGCCTATGGCCTCAGTTACCAACATTGTTTGAAGTACAGGCCTACTTCGTTTAAAACTACGGCAACAGTTATACTCCAATGTGTCGATAGAGTGATACAAAATGACAATAACAGTGAAATACAGTTTTTATCTATCATTTTGTACTGTGTTATTGTCTGAATTGTAACATGTGTGTGATTACTTTGTAGGACCTTCCCAGCCCTTTGAACGCCTCACAAAATGCCCTCGTGCAATAAACCCCAACCACAGCCTCTACTGTTTATAAGGTGTGAAAACAGCAGAGCAGGGAGGGACTCTGTGACAGCAGTGAAGCAGCTTTTCCAGACAGTCAAATGTGATAATGTTGTTAGACAGGACTCTCTTATAATACACACACACACACACACACACACACACACACACACACACACACACACACACACACACACACACACACACGCACACGCACACGCACACGCACGCACGCACGCACGCACGCACACACAGAAGGAGTCTAAACTGCCCAAAAAAAATCACACACCATTAGACAATAAAGATACTTTAAGTCTCAAATAACATCAACAACCAAAAACAAACAAAAGAACATAGTGTTACTGTTGACGGTGTCTGAGCAGAGTGCTGCTGCGCCCTTATCGCCAGCAGGTGGAGGCAGCTGCTCATTTCAGGGCACAAACTGTATGGTGCGTTCAGGGTAAGCCAAGAACCGCTCCCAATTTAACACAGACCTGCACCTTTTGTGTCGCCTTCGTCGTACATCATTTCTTCCCGCCGCGTGCCTTTTTCTGTTTCACTGTATCGTCATCTGTGGCATAAATTACTCCTGAAAGATTCTTATTTCATTAAAGTCTGGCCAGGAGTCCCTTTAAAATTTACTGCTGCTTCTGAGGAAAGCACAAAAACGTTTATCAGAGGACTCCACCTTGTGCTTTTGTGTAATTCAGAGGAATGTGTGCATTTTATGATAACCCCAGGTGGATGCATACTCTTTTAGAAACTCAAATATCTGACATTTTATTGATGAAGAAAATGTTATCCACGGAGTCAACCAAATGTTGGCGCATTTTGCAGACATGGAATATTTCCAAACCCCCTGACTAAGATGTCATGACATCGATACAAAAGCTATAAAGACACGCACACAAACCCACAACACACCTCAAAGGACTATAATCACTCCTCCTCCAGGGGCTGGACTAAACCTTACTGGACCCCAACTCGGCCATGAACTTTTTTTGAACGGTTCAAAAAGTGAGAGGTGTCTTTTAAACTTTCCCTCCTCCCTGTTTTTTTTTTTTTTTTTTTTTCCCCTTTAACATCTACCTCCCTCCACCTCCACATCTGCCTCACCCTTTTCCCCTTCTTTACCCCACAAAGGTCACCCACATGCAGCTCATTAAGTCTCATTCCTTTTTGGAGAAACTGTAAAGCTATCAAAATGAATCTATTCTTAATTTCGTAAAAGAAAGAAAGAAAAAAGATACAATGAAGTCATAGTAAATGCATCGTTGAAAAATGGCTCATGGTTTATGTTCATGATGATCTTATATAAAAGCAGCTATTGGTGCAGGAAAACAGAAAGTTGCCTTCAGTGACCTCTCATAACCCTCATACATCAAACCTCATGACACCGCTGGTGACAGAGGAGGCCCTGAGTGAACTCTGGAGGAGACGTTCAGGGGAGCACAGGATAGTCAGCTTCATCCACTGTTCCTCGCTGTTGAGACTCGTGCAATGTTTTGGATGACTTCAGATCAGAAGTTGGATTTTGATACTACTTCACAATACTTTTCTTTGTTAATAACAAGGTCACAACATTTATTTAGACGATTCCTTAAAAATGACCCATATCTAACCTCTCGTAGAAAGGCACTTTAATGGGCTGGTTTCTTTCTGTGGCCACTTTCAATCCAAAATTCATTTTTATATTAAGGGTTTTTTGGTCAACCTCACATCGATTGGAAAGCATGCTTCTGGCTGCCAATCTTTCCTTACACGTGTTTCTGTATGTATATACAGTATTTTTCTCACTTATGGCTAATAAAAGAGCACTCAAGGATGCAGGCTCATCTCACGGACACGGAGAGGAGAATGATGTGGAAGTTGATTTGTATTTCTTTTTGTGATCACACATTTTTTTTTTATTGTCACGTCGTCTTTGATTTTCTAGGAGTCAAGACAATATGTCCCATATGAGCATGTCAGCGATTTCTTTTTTTTATTTATTTATCAGTTATCAGTAGATTTCTGCACATGTCGCAGCACCGAACAATTTGATTTGTGGCTCTGTAGTGAGCCTGTAGTAATATCTGTCAAATCTTCACGTGATTCCACGCGGCCCAATAAATAAAACTGAAACGAGCAAAATGAAATGAAAATCCTTACGGGATCACTACACCACACACACACACACACACACACACACACACACACACACACACACACACACGTGGAAAAGAAATCATCCAATAACCACACTTCAAATTCTTTCAACAATACGGTTGAGAATAACATTGAACAGCTGTTGTGCAATACATCTGCAAGTAACGTGCACTTGGAATCACTTCACAATCTTGTACAAAAACAAAAAAATCAATTTGGTTCAGCTGTTTATTTTGTAATTCTGATTTAAAACTTCACACTTCACTTCACTTTATCACAATCACAGTAGCTTAATAAAAAAACAAAAAAAAAAACACGTCACGGATAGGGATAACATAGAAACTGATTGTCCTTTGTCATTGAAACTTCCCGTCAGTGGTCTCAGTTTGGCCCACTTGCTTCCCAGATGTTCCTTGTTGTCTGAGAACAGACGGGATACGTGCCGCTCTGTCTGCGATCAAAAACAAGCAGCAAAATGTGACTTTTATATCTGTACAGCGCCGGACAGGAACAGCAGACATAAATCAGTATTTAGTAGATGTAAAAAAGAAAGAAAGAAAATAAGTCGTGTGCAAATATGACTGAGCAGGGACCAGGTTCTATTCATCTATATTTCTGTTCTGTTCTTTGTTTTCTCTATCTTTGGTGAATTTCCAAAGCTGAGTCAATTTAAAAACGCACTCTGGCCACTTTAATATAATTATAACCCATAACTTTTTTTGTAAATTTAAAAAGAGAAATAATAATAATAATACTTAAAATAAACTGGTTAGTTTAGATATTTGCACCAATAATTAAAATGTTTTGCTTGGCAATTAACCAAGCACGGATAGAATTAGATGGATTTGAATTTAATATAATACCTTACCAATTAATAATCAGATAGTTACATTTACATTATCAGTATGATTTTATACAGGCCTCAAAAGGACAAACATTTGGTGTGTTAAAGAGCTTACTTACGATCACCAAATAGTCCAAATACACAGTTCTAAGCAGTCAAATAAAATGTTTTAAACATTGGTGGTAAAACAGCATAATTTCAAAATCCCAGTCGACAAGCTCTCGTTCTCAGGGTTTCTGAAAGAAATGTATGAGGCTGAATGGGATTTCTGCTGAATGCGGACACCCACTCACCTCTGGAAACAATTGATTGTGCGTTAAAGCTGCTCCATTCGTTTCTAAACCTTTACAAAGTCATTTCTTGTCCTCTGTTTTAAATTAAGTCCTTTTTTCCAAACGAATAAGCGTCACAGTTTTACATTTGGATGTAGACTATATGCGAATGTAGAAAAAAAAAAAAACCTTTGTGCGTATAATGGCAGTACGTCTCCTCCTTGCTCCTATTAAGAAAAACAAAAAGAGTTTCTATATCAAAACGTCTCCTCTAGCTTACCCAGAGAGTGACCGTCCTCCTCCTGGTCGTGTATGATCTAAGGGAGAGTTAGATGGTTTAAGTGTGTTCTTAGGGCAGCGAGCTGTCAAACCTTTTGGCGAGAAAGATTGATCATGCGCAGGCTACCAGGGCTCTTTGTTTAGAGCCGGAGCAATAAACAGCCATCAGATCCCCACCTTTCCATTGCTCCACACTACAGTGGCAAATCATTCCCCCTTTCCGCCATGTTAGAGCCAATAATGCTGAAGTGTATGGATGATGACTTAGCTCAACATTGCATTCCCTGCAGGTGAAATAAACTAAATGAAATGGGATGTGAGGCAGGGAGCTGTACACTGTAAAACGGTGTCCAATACCCTTTGAATAACTTTCTTACATTGTTTCTTACATATCGATTTCCCGTAGACTATAAAGTAAACTTTAATAAATAATACTTTGAAGATAAAGGGGCTAAAACTAAACCAAAATATGCTTAAAAATAACATTGAAAAAAAGACCCCGACCCCTCCCTCTGTCATGTGTGGTGAGAATTTGTGTGTATATTGGGGGAGGGGTGGACATATTGCTTGCTGTCTGGTGGAGCCTTCCTCTCCAAGCAAATCTTCCAAAAAGTCTCAAGATTAACGCCTTGGCACTGATAACGACTGTGGGCGTCGTTACGAGACGCAAATGTGACTGCTGGAATGATTTGTCGGGTGCCACCCCGGTAATAAACGCTCATAGAACATGCATCCACACAAGCGCGCACAAGCACAACACTCACACTCGTGCGTAAAACCGCGAGGTAAGGTAGTCTGCGCCTGCGTGGAGGCGCAAAGGGAAGACATGATGGCCTTTGGATGCATTTTCCGAAGGGAAGGGGGCAGTAGTGAACAAACTGACCCCCAAAAATGTGTAAATAAAGCAGCCCCTACCCCCGGAATGAGGCGTTACCCCTCTGACTTCCTCGATCAATCACAGGGGACAGTGGCTCCTTTTGATAAAAAGCCCAAATTGTCATTGGGCAGATGCAATCATGTGACAAGCAGCACGGTCTAATTCCAACAATGTCCACATGAAAGCAGTAGTTTATGGCATACAGGTCTCATATACGACTATACCCAGATTAGTAGTTTATGGAAATAAACTCTTAATTAATTTTAATTTAAGTTCGAGTTTTCCAGATACCCGAGAGGAGATGAATTACGGATTTGGGAGAGAAAGTGGTTTCATCAACAGCCAGCCGTCGCTCGCTGAGTGCCTGACATCTCTTACTAACCCTGTCGGTGATGCATTTCAAAGTTCATCAATCAAGAGCTCGGCGCTTTCACATTCGACATTGATTCCTCCTCCTTTTGAGCAGAGCATCCCCGGCCTGAACCAGGGCGTCCACCCACGCCACAGTCGCCCGAAGCAGCAAGCGGCTGTGAAAGTCTGCAGCCCGGTGCAGGCTGCATCTCTACCCCCGCATTACCCGTGGATGAAGGAGAAGAAAAGCATCAAGAGGAACCAGATTTCTGCGACAGCGACTGACTCCTCGCCTCCTTACTTCTCCCCCCAAGGCAAGACATGATGATTAATAACCTCCATGTTAGAAGGCTCCTCATTGTCTGCAAAAAAAAAAAAGGAGCTGCATCCACGGGCCTTGTACAGCGTGGGCGTCCCCTTAAGCCAGGACAGGATTTTTGATTTAAGTATGCTTAATCTCATCAACTAACGCACTGACTTGTGATGCAGTGTAAGAGTGTAAATGTTTGACAGTAATGGAGAGTGATAGATGATTCTTACACGGGCCAGCAGTTGGCACGTGCGTTAATCTTCACCCTCCGTGCTGTCCTGTCCACGAAGACCCATCATATCCTGCCGGGGCCCATAAATCTTCCCCAGTTCCTGCGCTCGCTTACTTGCCACAAGTTTCACCACATATAAACACACCAGTATGGAGAAAATGTTTGATTTTTCAAATGATATGATTAAAGTCTACATTTGGTTTATGTTTGTAGGTTCACCAGAGGCTCTAGAGGGTGCTGCAGGCGGCGGAGGGGCATCCCGGAGACTGAGGACAGCGTACACCAACACCCAACTCCTGGAGCTGGAGAAGGAGTTCCACTTTAACAAATACCTGTGCAGACCGAGGCGCGTGGAAATAGCCGCTTTGCTGGATTTAAGCGAGAAGCAAGTGAAAGTTTGGTTTCAGAACCGGAGGATGAAGCACAAGAGGCAGACGCATAGTAAGGAGAACCGGGACTGTGAGGGCACATACGCGGGCCTGGACGACGACGACGACGAAGACACGCCGGAGGATGAGTTTTTCGAGGAGGGTGGTGCAAAGGACGAGAGGTATTTCCAGCAGAATGCTTTGACTTCACAACAGTGTCAAAGCGCGCTCAATGGAGAGCACCAGAGCCCGCCAGTTACGCCTTTGAACAGCAATGACAAAAATCTGAAACATTTCCCCAACGCGGCTCCTACTGTTCCAATCTGTGTGTCGACAATAGGCCGAGACAATGATGAGGATTCCCCGTGCCTGGACGTCTGTTCACAGGATTTCCACGTTTTCTCATCCTTCTCTTCTTTCTCACCCAGTTTGTCAGATTGTACGCACAGTCCTTTGCCCTTATCGTCCGAAACGTTTGACCTTTTCTCTGAGACTCTCACAACAATCGACCTGCAGAACTTAAGCTTTTAAACCACGGTTTATTTGATTTTAAACTCCTGTGTGCGGTTTGTTATATTCCAGTTGATGGGGGAGTACATGTGCCTTACAAATAAGGTTAGTTTAAAAAAAAAAAAAATCAATCAAGCCTTTTAAGGTAGTTTACACACTTCTTTTTTCTTTTTTTTTTATAGCCCATGAGTTTTCAGTATGGCTGAGCAGAGTATTTTTCTTCAAATAAAACTTTATTATGACTGTGATCAGCAGAGCCATTTTGTCTTATTTCACATACAATTTTGAGAGCTAATAAATGTAAGGTCTATACATGAAATGATAATTTAAAAAAATGTCAGACAATTTGCAATGAGATAAATCAATTATGGTCGTGCATAATTCATAATCAAACCCGTTTCTTAGACTCTTACAAAACAGTGAATATACAACAGATTTAATGCAAACACATGATGTTTTCTAAACAATAGTTAAAGAAGTTAATGTTCGTGTATTGATTTTTTTCATCTCGAACTTCTCCAAAACAATTCTCCAGCTAGAGGGATAAATCTCAGAGCTACAAAAATAATAAAATAAGTGATATCAATGTTAAAATAGTACATTAATGCGTCACTGAGGTACGCGTTTCTTTTTTCCCATTTTGGTTCGATTGAAATATGTGTTTTCTACGTGACAATTGTTCTGTTATAAACCCTCAGGATTTATTTGACCTAATGAAGAAATGTATTGCCTGCTTTTTGAAAAAGAGCATTTGCAGGGAGGATTGCCTGCTAAGAGTCTCAGGCTAAAAGCGCTGCCTTTTCTTGGCTCTCTAATTACATTTTATTGCCTATAAAACTCACAGCACTGAGGGGGCCTGTTAATAGACTGATCCGTAATGCAATACAATCTTTTGGAATTAAGAACCATTTTGGTTTTCAAAACCTTTTATGTTCGAAAATATTTAAGGTTAATTTGAAGTAGCAGATGAATACTTTCTTTTTTTTACATGGGTGTAAATAATAATTTAATTGGTTTTGAAATATAAACTAGGAGGCAAAAAGTTTTGCCTGGCCCATCAGTCAAATAGCTAAATGATTTTTTTAAACATTTATTTTCGTAGGCTATAGTTATTATTCTAAAGGAGGTCATTTCATTTCATTCTGGGCCATGTGGATTTCGTCCACGTGCCCAAATCCCGTTATATGTTCACAGCTACCAGTTGAACCGCGGCATAAAGAAGTCATACTCATGCTTTATGATTCTGTTCCAAACACTGCCACTAAATGTCTGTGAGAAATGATCCTTGAAAAGCCTTAAATCCGATTTTGTTTTAAGATTAACGATCAAACTGATGTGTCATCCCCAGACTAAAGGCAACCTGATTCTTTTCTATGGTCTGCTCTCATCCTGCAGCTCTTACGAACCTGACAACAACAATGAAAACGCTGAGTTGAGGTGGTGAACAGCTTTCACGAATAAGATATGGTATGAGGTGTATAGGCTTAGTGGTGATCATTCTGAAAACATGATGAAGTCTGAAAATAATGTAAAGCCCAGGAGGGCAGAGAGGCCGCCAGGTTTGATTTGGTGCTGAGGCCACTGAGCTCTTTTTCAATGTGAAGACTCCACTGTGTCAGCATGCCAAAAGGTAAGGCCACCTATTACTGAGCAAACTCTGCTAGTAATGAGCAGATAAATATACTTTTTCACACATGCAATATGCATATTTAAATACAAAAGTGTTAAAATCCGATGTGTCTGATAACGTTGTTAAACTATATGTGGTTATATGAAAGTGTTTGCTGACAGGCAGTGGATGGATTACAAACATGTAATCAGTGCTAAAAAAAAAAGAAGAGGAAGGAACAATCACAGGGAGGAGTTTGTGTGCTGACAGACAAGTAGATGAAGCTTTGTGGGAAACTAGATACAACAGGGTGCCAGCAGACACACACACCCTACCCCCCCCCCCCCCCCCCCCCCCCTCTCTCTCTCTCTCACTCACACACAGAGGGATCAAAGGTCAAGCTTGCTCTCCTCTCCTCTCCAAACTGGGAGGAACTGCTGTTAGGTCAGAAGGGGGTCAGGTTTTGAATGACCACAGAGGAGTCTGAGGAATTTATTGGCTGCTACTCAACTATCTCTGAACAGGAAGTGACATCAGAAACATTGTGCAGGAACAATCATGAAAAAGGAAAATCAGATCTTAGGTTTTGATTTGCTTCGTGAAGTTAAGAATGTGGTTGTTTATCACATGAAGACACACAAAAAATGTGATTTCTTGGAATAGTTATGAATAGCAATCTATACCATTTTAAAGTTTAAGCTGAGTTGGAAAGCAAATTTGTAGAAAAATATATAATATTAAAAAATGAACACAAGTCTCACCTCTGCTTAAAGCTGAGGGACCATGTACGGAGGCTGCAGTCCTCCAAGCGGGCGGCGCAGGTTCAAATCCGAACTGGGACTACTTTCCTGTCACCCCCCCCCCCCTCTCAATTTCTGACTCTATCCACTGTCCTGTCTGTAAAAAGTACAACAATAAACCTTAAAAAAAGCTCCAGTGAGGAACTTTCTGTTTGTATGGCGCCCCCCATGGACAAACTAACATGTATTATATGTTTGCTTATCCTACCTATACATGTTAAAGTAAGGTTTTAATGATAAACATCTTGTCATGATTTCTTTTACCATTTTAACATATCACTCACTGTGAATCTTTGCAATGGAAAACACAAAAAAATAATCTGCTTTTTGTTAATCCCCCTAATCTGAAACCTATCCCTGGCAGCAATTTCAGGCAAAAGAATAAGCATTTAGAAATACTCATCCTTTATGCTGATGATCATGTTTGGTTTATAGGTCATAAAAAGCATCCCTATTAACTTTAGTCTGTGTTATGACCAAATTAAAACTCCTAAGAGAGCCCAAAACAAAATGTTGAATGGATGAAGCCCATGTCTTTTCAAAACTCCTGGACAGAAAGGATGAAGTGTTCTCCTTACCATCACCTTACAGCACCTGCAGCTATACGTGAAGCACTGACATTTCTGAGTCATTCCTCAATGATAACAAGGTATACAGTTCAAAGGCTTAGCCTTTTAACCAGGATTGATTTATACTGGCTGTCAAAAGATGATAAATGAATGAATGACACCTTTAACAACAATATGACATGGGGTCTGCTTTCACTTCATCTTACACCAGGAGGCACACCTCAAGCACGGCTTTTAAACGCTTTCATGCACTGGCTGCAAGAAGTGCTTGTCTGACAAACAAATGCCTAAATTAGTCCCAGAAATTCGCATATAAAGGAAGAAACAAGTGCACAAGAAGCACAGACTCTGTTGTTGAAATAATCTTGGCACGCAGTTTGATATAACTGCCCCCTTGATGATTAATGACCCTGTTTAGATTTACAGCGTTGACATATTCATAAACTCAATGTGTCTGCATCATTGTCAGAAAAGACCCTCCCAATGTGTCCAGTGAGTCAGTTACAGCGCCGTAGAAATATTAGCCAGAATCAATCAACAACATGATCGACTTTATTAGTCTGTAAAGCGCCATTAAACCTTTAGATCCCCGTCATCATCATCATCAGCAGCAGCAGCACATACAACACAGACGGATGGAGCAATAAACATGAGAGTGGGTGTCGAGCAACAGTGTGGTCAGTGGTGAATAATTAGCACGTGAACTTCCGTGTCTGCTGCTTCCGTGTCAAGGTAGTTTCCCTGCTCTTCAGCCGGACCGTCCACCGCCGCCTGCCTGACTGAAAACATACTCCAAACAATGCGACCCATTCCCGAGGAGCTCACGACGCTCATTTCAGGTAAAAACATCCATACATTCAGTTGATCTGTACATGTTTGTTGGCTTCTTTGTTCATTTGTGGCTCGTTGCAGAAAAAGAGACTTTTGTTAAAAAAGAGGAAGCGAGCACTTAATATGGATGCCTCACACTGCAGGGCTGCTGATGACTAGAGCTAACAATGAGCACTTTGACATCAACTCATGCAAACTTTCTCTCTCTTGTATTGCTTTGAAACTCAATAAAAAAAGATCTCAAGCAGCATGGAGGTGTTTGGCTACCTCTAGTGTGAATGTTTTTTTTTCTTCTCCTGTTTAGATCTTGAACAGTTCCTATCTGATGGATTAAAAGGGGAGAACCTCAGCAAGAAGGCAAAAGAGAAGAGGGAGACCTTCATCAAACGGATTAAGGAGGTCAAGTTGGGGTATGACTGTTTGCATTGTACAATATAATCATCCTGTATTCGAGTTTGGTTTTAAATATTGGACAATGTGACTGTCCGTCGATTCTGATGCAGAGATGTTTGGTTACTGTCTCCCCAACAGTTTTCCACAAGATTTCAAGGACAAGAGTGAGTGTTGTCTTCATAATACATAAGTCTATGTATGTTTCCTCCGTACATACACTGCTGGGTTTCTAACCGCTTGTTTTGGCCCACACAAGAGGTCACAAGATCAACCAAATCTACTAAACCCTTGAGATGTATTACTTTAGTCAAGTGTATCCATATAATAATACCATCATAAAATGAATGGAAACAGTGTTTTTTTTTTCTTTAATAATTTAATTTTTGTTTATTTTATTGATCAAGGGACGGTGTGCAATGGCTTCCTGTGATTATTTTTTTTTATACTGGTGATTCCTCTTCATTTTGAACCTCTTATTTGTTGTTGTACTGTAAAGTTTTATCTCCCTGGGCGTTTAAGCCTCTTCGAATGAGCATAATGGGTTGCGAATCATTGTGTTACACCATAACATGCACCTTCACTCCACAGCACTGTTTACTCCTGCAGGTGGAGATGACTCTGACGATGAGGAGGAGGTTGACAGCAACAACGATGGCGGGTCACTGCAGTCAGAGCGCACAGACAAAGATGACGAGGCCTGTGAAGGTAAACCACTTAGCAGATGTCCAAAGTTGACTCGCTAACTACTAACTGCTGCAGATTAAAGTGTTGAAAATTGCGTCTTAGGAAGTAGGAAGATATACAAATCTTTGGGTCTGCTCTGTGGAGAAAGTGACTTTGAGTGGCACAATGAGGGAGACATTCCCACTGTAACTTGGCAACATACTTGAGGAGCAATTTGGGGGCACAACTGCTACCCCCACCGCCTCTGTCACCCCACCCCTTTGACAGCCCGAGCATGCTTTATTACCCTCAGCCACAGTCCGGGGACTTAAAATTACTGCCATGGCTGTAGTTTGAGGCAAAAATAACATTCCTCAATGTACAGTAGTTTAAACCTTGTGCTCTCAATGGTTGCTAGCCATGCAGGGTTTTCTATGTACTTTTATAAACAGAGCATCAGTGAAATACTTGTGAAATGGTGTTTAGGGCTCTGTCTGGGGTTTATGGGCTGTAAGCAGCTGCCAGCTTTATGGCTTCTCTTTCACACAAAGCAACTTTGACACAGCAGTTGAACATTTGCATTGAAGTTGCACACTGCAACAGGAATCCTTCCAGTCAGAGGCGTTGCATAGCTTAGTGGAGCCTCCAGGTTACTTGTTTTAACATCTGATGAATACAAACATAATACGGTACATCAGAAACCATTTTTTTTTTTTTTATGTTTAAAGAGTGCAAAACCAGACTTAATCTTTACTTTTAAATGATAAAATAACACTTATGTGTTCAGTGAGAACACTGATCCCCCTCTGTTGGATCCCTGAACTCTTTTCCAGGAGCTCAGCAGTCTCCACCTGTGGCAGCCCAGGACCTGCCGTCTGTCTTTAAAGCGGGATACCTGGAGAAGCGCAGAAAGGGTGCGTTCTCTACTCATAACTCAGGTTTTTCAAAAAGGAATGTTGCTTATTTTTGCGAGCTCAGAATCATTTATTACATTTTCTGTTCAATGCCTTCAGGCAAAAGATCTACACGAACAAAACATCTGTTTAAACAACAATCAATGTGACAATAATAATTACATACCAAACAATTTCTTATATTTTTTTTTACATGTCCCTTAAACTTGAATGTTATTTGAATTTTTGACAATTTGTGCCTGTATTTGCTTTCAAAATAAAGCACAAAAAGCACAAAAGAAAAAATCTCTACATATAGTGAATGTGAAATTCCACATACAATTACAACACCCTATAAACATTAGCTAAACATTTGTCACATGATGTACTGACAGACAAGGTGAACCCATATAGACGATGCACATTTCTGAAATATTTGGCTTTTATTAATTTCAAAATGAAACCAAAAATGTAGTATCTATTCAAAGACTGTTCATCCTCTCTCCCTGCAGATCACAGCTTTTTTGGCACAGAGTGGCAGAAGAGATGGTGTGCTCTAAGCCATCAGACCTTCTACTACTACGGCAGTGAGAAAGGTACTTCAGTTTTTTACCTCATTGACACAATTTTTCTAGTTTAATGGATATACAGTACATTCTGCTTTTGTCTGCCAGGTTTTGTCAGTGTCGTTGCAGTTATCTGAACACTTATGATGATGTTAAATGTTATAATTGTGTGTAATAGACAAGCAGCAGAAGGGGGAGTTCAGTATCGATGGCTACTCTGTCAAAATGAACAGCAGCTTACGGAAAGACTCCAAGAAAGACTGTTGCTTTGAAATTTCAGCTCCAGACAAGCGAGTCTATCAGGTGAGCTCTTGATGCTGGTTAGAGTCATTACTGTTCTTAATGTACGTAAATTGAAAAAAAAAACAAATGTGGACTTGAGGTGTGGCGTGTTTAAAATTGTAAAGGCATGTTTGTACTTTGACTTCATTCAATCTTTTAAAACCCCTTCATTCATTTGACACTGCTTGCTCTGCAATGGCTCAACCTGACGCGCATAATTTAAAATGTCTAAATGAGGGTCTCTAACATCCAGGCCCCTCCATGCGGAACATTTTAATATGCATAAATGCAGTTTTATTTGTTTATGTTAATTAATACATGAAGGGCTGCATGCTGCACTGACTGCAGTTTTCATTTCTCTCCTCTTTCATTTCACAGTTTTGTGCGTCATCAGTGAAAGAGGCGGCGAAATGGGTGAAACAGATTGACTTTGTTATAAAAGGTTTGAACTGTTTCAATCTTACAAACATTCTATTAAGCCCCCTAATGTAACAGCCTTTTTAAAAAAAAAAAATACAAGTAAGGCATGAAATAAACAAATGTCTCTAAATGTTGGCTCTGTTAATACAAGAGTAAAAAATGTGTCTCTGTTTGTAGATATGTCAGGCATCATCCCAGAAGATGAAGAGGAGGAACAGGGACTATACGATGATGTGGGTAATACGGAGGAGGAAGAGCAGCCTGAGGCAATAGATGAAGACATCTATGAGGAGCTTCCAGGTCAGAACGCACAGTTTCTCCCTGTGGAAATCTGTTATTCTACAGAGCATGCATTAAATGACATGCATCTGTTATGAGGATTTTCTTTTCTGCCATTGCTCACTTCCTCATTCTGTTATTAGATACAGATACATACGCTCTAACTAACAGCACACTTCAATATGCTTCTGTGTTTGTTCCAGAGGATGAAATACCCACTCCAGCGAAGCCGCCTCCAAAGTTGGATTTGGCGAGCAAACCTGCTCCACCTGTTGCAGGTACACAGCACAGAAATGTGTGTCTGGTTTCAACACTGCATAGGTTTGAGTGCTTGACTCAATTTCTGCTACAAAGTAATATAAATGTCACTTCATATAAATTGGATGGGGCTGTGATCAACTGATGTCCTCTCTGTCAAACATATGTGTTCTTATCACTTTGTGCAAACTCAAAGTTCCTAGCCATAGCAAAGAAGAAGTGTCACAAACAGAGGAAGTTTATGTGAACACGTGTAACTGAAAGTTGACACAATGCTGGAAATAACTTTCAGCTGATTTTGGCAACTTCCTTTTACGATAAATGATGTATGAAAGTTTTGTAAGTACAAAAACACCGTGCTGTCTGTCCTCATCTACTGTCTCTGTGACAAAAACCCCACTAACATCAAAAAGCTCTGAGGGAAACCACAAACAGGAAATGTTCCTACTTCAGATCAATAAGAGATATATAAACATTAACCACCAAGAAACTATTTGTGTCCTCATTTCTACTTACCGTAAAACTTCAAATAAAAGCCCATCCCAATTATATGTCCTGTCCCTTTTTACTAGCCTAGTTCTTGTACACCATCTGTACAAGAAAGACAGAATAATGTGCATATGTGCACACACCATGAAGCAGGCTGGCATGCTGTTTGTTTTGCCAAGTAAAATCAAAAGAGTAATTATTGAATTTGTTTATTGATATCCTCATGTTGTAGGCGCTTTATTGTTCTATCTGGTGTAAATTTGCTATTTCATAGTCCTCCCCATCTTTGCTGTGCAATACCATCTCGTATTAACGCCTGTCCCAAATAAAGGCAGGCTCATATCATAGACTGAAGTAAATAAAAGCCTGGGCTATTTCTAGAAGTTTTACCGTAACTGTATGAAGAATATTTTTTTATTAACATTGAAGTTTACTGATTTTTTTTAGTTCTAATTTTTTTTTTGGCATTTTGTGCATTTATTGGAGATAGATAGTACAGTGGATAGAGTCGGAAATCAGGGAGAGAGAGAGTAGGGAATGACATGCGGGAAAGGAGCAACAGGTCGGATTTGAACCTGGGCCGCCCGCTTGGAGGACTACAGCCTCCATACATGGGGCACGCGCTTTAACCACTGTTCCACCAGTGCCCCAAAGTTTACTGATTTTTTGCCAGTTTATAAAACAAAAAACACCCTATTGATTATTTATACTAACAAAATGATGCAATAAATAAAAGCTGCAACATTTCAATGTATAATATTATTTGCATTTATCCACTGATTTTTCAGATTACTATTCTAAACTCAAAGTGAATATAGTGTCAGACAAAACGTTGGAAGTGTTCAAGAACTGTCCTCAAGTCAGGTTTATTTTCTGACCAGCAGAGAGATTCAGTTTGAAGAAGCTGAATGCTTTTACGTCAAAGGATAAAACTTGAACGATAGATCATACTATCATTGCAGACACATTTTCCACAATCTCATCAAAGATTGATGGTAATATGACTCTGAAGATGCATCGAGATACCGCTAGAAGATAGCAATACTCTGTGCTGTTTCATCTCCATCTATAAGTGAACTGCTCCTCTATCTCTTTTGTGCGTTAAATTGTGAAGTATAGAGTACATCACTTTCTCAATGTGAAAAGAAGAACCTTTCTAGCATTAATAGGTAGAATGAACCCCCAGCTTCTGTCTGCCTCTAGTTCTATTTCAGGCTCTGCACTGCCTCCTGTTGGTGTTGCTGCACTGTCAGACCTGTGGGATTAATGAGATTACTCTTAACACCTCATCTGTTATCATCTTCTTTACCCTTCTGTCCCTTCAGTTGATAAGAGCACTGACTACCAAAACCACTACCAGGGTTTATGGGACTGTGTAGCAGACCAACCGGATGAGTTGTCCTTCAAACGTGGAGATGCCATCTACATCCTGAGCAAGGTATGCTAAGGGAACCCTTTTCTTTTAGAGGTGAAACATTATTCTGTCTCTGTGTTTGTGAGTTTTCTTCATGTATGGGAAAGGCAGGATTAACCCCAACCAACCAAAGCAAAAGTTTGTAGAAGTGATGAGTAGTATAATTAATAGCAATAGAGTAGTCTGAGTAGTTCTGCTGGGCCCAGACCACCTAAAGTGAAATATTTTAGGGCCCTCAGAGAAACTGTATGTTCACATCCCTTACTGGCAGCATCTGGCCCGCCTCCTGGAGGTGGACGGCTGATGGTAAGAGGCAGACTGGGCTCGGTTCTCTCTCTGGAACCATGATGGGGATTAGTTGTGTCACAACGGAAACTGTTTTAGTGCTGTTGGCGGAGGCTGGGCTTTGCTGGCACACGGTGCCATTCCATCACTTCCATCTGGACTGTTTCAGCATGCTGTCGATGCTGCCATGCCAGGCAATGAGCCCACACACCTCTCAGACGTCTCTCTCACCTCCCCAAATAGGAATGTGTGTTCTCAGGAAACCCAGGCTCAGTCCGCCACTCCATTCAGAGCAGGTGAGGACGTGTGGTGGACGCACAATTTCCGAGGCTTGTCGCCTTTGCGTGTGTGCCAGTTAATGAGGACTTAGGGGCCGTTCTTTACCTTTTATTATGCAACGAAACAGGAGTCCTTTTGTGCTCCTCTGCTTCGACTGAACGCAGAATTGGATTTTGTCTTGATGCATTTAATAAGCTAGTATTAGAACATCCCACAGCCAATTGGTCTAATAATATTTTACTTTTACAACTTTATGTCGACCCTGTGGTTTGCGTAAAATAAAAGTGTGAAATATGCACGCTCTAGACTGGGTATATTTCCTGTCTGGTTTGGTTTCTATGGAGCATGAAGTCAACTGAGACTCACTGTTGTCAACTGGCCAGCTCAGTTTTCAAATTCAAGTCTGCCATCTAGTGGTAGCTCAAAGCCATGAAGCCATGAAGACAAGACTTGACATGAAATTCTTTCTTATTTTCAGTATGAATGTCGTTTTTTCTGATTTATTGATTAATATTCAAATGTTTTTAAAAATGTGATTGGGTTGAGTATTTTTGTCCTACAAACTCTATGGAAAGGTTTTGAACATTGTAAGGAGGAAAAACAAGCTCACATTTAGGATTTAAGGAAATAATGTGTTTGATGATGGCTCATCATCTGTTGACCGGCTAATTGATTAATTGATCCAACACTAATGGAAAGAAACACATGCACAAAGCAGACAGACCCATCAATGCTCAATGGCCAAATGCCTGTTTATGACTCCTTCTGTGTGTGTGGAAAAGGACCAAGAATCAAGTTGCCCTTTCACTCAGACTGGGAGTGCCATTAGCTGAAACCTTGGTGTTGGGGGTTGTGGCCTGTGTGAGGGCAATGACCATAAAACCTGTCTGGACTGCAACAACCAGCTGCAGCTAAAGGGACGGTCGGATTCTTCCCCTCCTCCCTTCCCTACCTCCATCACTCCCTCCTCCCTCATTCTCTTTTCTCCCTCTTTTTTTTTGCGTCCCTCCCCCAATTCCAGAGCCCAGAAATAGCTGCAGTGTTACAGCTGTGAGACCCCCCAGTCAGGACCTGGCTGGGAGTGAGGGAGAGTGTGGTGTCTAGAAATTCTGCACCCACCCCCCACCCCCTTTCACTCCCAGAACATAAAACTAATTGAAATGTGATGTCTCACTTAATGTAAGTGCTTGATGTGTTGATCAAATGTAAACTCCTAAAGCCCAAAACAAATTGCTGCTGCAGGTCTTTAAATTTTGCTGGAAAACCAATGCATCAATGTTGGAGCTTCTCATTTGATAAAAATAATAAAATAATGGAATGAGGTTATAAATGAACTTTCTCCATAATAGAAAATTATCTTTCACTGTTTCTCTGGGGTTTTTGCAAGTGACAGAAAAGGGTTGTCAAGACACCAGAATTTTAAACTTGGGTATAAACAAAATTATATCATTACCTGTTTTGTAACCAGGGCACACGTATAGAAGTGTTTGGCACATAATATTGGGTCATTTCTTGTTTTTAATTCCAAAAAGTAGCAGGCAAGCTCCTGCACACTCTCTATAGAGATATGTTGGCAATGTTTCAAAACATTTGAACAGCACTCCCTCTTTCGCTTGCGGCAGCTTTTGGTTAAGAATACGACTGGAGGTATGTGGTTTTTATAAAGTTTCAGTGTTTTTACGACTGTCGATCATTAAAATGACTGAGATTGTATCATTTTGAATCACAGGGTCCTTGAAATGTTCACAACCTTAGTCAGTCCATCTATCCACCCCCAGTCACCGTAGAGATACTTATCCTTCAGCAAAAAGTACGAAAAATCTCTTTTAACTAGGGAAAGCTAAGAAATTGATCTTCCAACCTTTGGAAAGTGATGATAGCATAAAATATGATACACCTTATTTACCCCTTGGGGACTCCAAGTGCTGCATCCATATCAAAAATAATTATAATGGGACAGTAATATTATCAAGAGCAGGGTAGCAGAGTAAATGTGGGCTTTGACACCAGTATTCCACATGTCTTTATGTGTTTGTTGTGTCCCACATTCACTCAGGCACAACTTATTTGTGAGCCAGAACTGCAGAATGAGGTGTTGCTCATTTCAAAGGCCTGCTGCAGGAAGTCATAACGTGCTCACACACTCAGGTCTCACACTCTCTTACACACACCTTATGTCAATGTGCTACATTATCCCTCAGGGGCCTGTGAAATGTAGTTTTAAACATGTGATGCATTCTTGAAATGAATTAGTAATTTTCTGTGTGTATCCTTTGATGTTTAGTTTGCCTTAATTATCTAGATCTTCTGACATGATAGACAACCCCAATCAGCAAACACGTGTCCATGTTAGCTCTTTCTATTGCTGTTATCTTTCTCCTTCTAATATCACCATGTGATCACTTACAGCTAGAACTCCTCCTGGGAATAACTGGACACAGATGTGCTGTGTCTTGGTCCCTGGGTTTTTGCATTGATTTTCTACATTGTGCAGGTTCCTCTTTCTTTATCCTTGTCAGAACCTGATCTCCAGTGTTGATTCATGTCCAGGGAGGACTTTGATGTGAGGTCAGGCTCCTGGCCGAACAGAACGAGAGAGAGGAAGAGAGAGAGAGGTTTTCTCCTCTTGATCTCTCCTCATAGTTTGCTCCTCACATCTCAGCATGCTGACAGCCATTTGGAGCTATTACTTGTCATGCTGTGACAGATTTATGTCTGATGTGCTTTATACACACTCTGAGGGTTTTTCTGTGTGGAGTGGAGGGGAATGAGTGCAGGCTCAAAAGCAATACCAGGGAGAGAGGCATGAGAGGGAAGAGAACGTATGAAGTTGTTGATGGGATATATGTGTTGTTTTGGAGGAGCGAGTGAAAGAGAATTTTATGCCTTCATCAGACTGCTGAGATTTGTCATTCCTCCCTGCCCTCACATCCTGGTACCGCTCTTCATGTGATGTGAAAAATCACGCTGACATGACATTTGAATTTTAAGACGGATCTCAGTTTGTGATTTAAAATCTCATGTTTGAATTACAGTTTGTTTTCTGGTAGTGATGACTACCTGTATTAAAAGAGATACAAAATAGTCGTGTCTTCATCACACTTGTGTCATCCTCTCTATTCCTCTTTATCCATGTCTGTAGGAGTACCAGAATTACGGCTGGTGGGTCGGAGAGAAGAGCGGAGCGATAGGAATCGTTCCCAAAGAGTACCTGATGGAGCTTTATGCTCTATAAACACATGCTGTGTGAGTTGCTACATCAACACGTTTTATTTTGAACTATTGTTTGCCCTGTACAAATCTAAAGAATTCAAATGTATAACAGGAAATTGCAGATGTAATATTTTCTCATTTTGGGGATGATACCAACTGCATAAGTGAAGTGATTGGATGACAATTTCCTGAAGACCATGTTTGAAAGTATTTTTCTACTGCTTGTTCACAGTCATTTTCTGTAATTGTTTATCCACAACATTTCTTGAATTATTTTTTTGCAAATGAATCATGTATTAATGGCTAGAGGAATAAAGCTGTAAACATACCTGTTTTATGAAAGCTTTTAATTTAATTATTTAATTTTCCACTTAAGCCACAAGGTGGCAATAGAGTTTCTCCCGAGGTCATAGATTACACCTGTGACAGAGATGCTTAAAGTAGAAATAATAGATTTGTAGAAGAATTATCTTTGGGTAAAACGTAAGGAGTGCAGTTGTCTAAAATGTTTTAGGCTACTGAAACATGATTTTCCTTTTATAATGCAGACGAGTAAAAATCAAGCCTCTGTTAAAATCAAGTACAACTCCTCCTGCGTGAAGAGTTATTAATCTGTTTTTAAAAAGAAAGACTTTCTTCATTTGGTCAGCACTTTTATCCCAAGCTTCACAGAGATGCCGGGCTTCTTTTTATGGCACCTGAGAGACATAGCTGGCCAGAGGATCACAGTGTGGCAGATGGCTGGCTGAGCTGCATGCCTGACTGAAATGGCTGAGGTGCACTAATAAGACAACCACCCTCACAGATAGCAGGGACACTTATCACCCTCTAAGGAGCTGTTTGACAGCAGGCGAGGTTGCATTTGCTGGGCTTATCCCACTGAGGTTACACACATACTGTAGATATCTTCTTTTTACCATCTCCTAGCTGACACACAAAAAGTTGCAATGCATTTTTTTTTAATTTATAAGAATATTGCTTTCCTTTTTCGGCTGTCGAAAACAAAATGGTCCCTGCCAAGGTTCTTTCAAGGATGTCAGAAAACCAAGCAAAATGTGATCATTAAACAATACCTCATTGTATCTTTTTCCTCTGTCTTCCCTCTATTTTTCTTTCGCTCTTGTCTCTCTGTTTTGTTCCCACTGAGTGATGAGCTCGTCCTCTGTCCTCTGGGTGACATTCAAAGCCAACATAAATCTTGCTCTTTACGGTACAGTGCAGCAATAAAGCCTCTCTGCTAATTGGAGATGTAATGAATTACCATAATTAGTTATTGAATATACTACATTGGATGAGGAAAGGAAATGCTTTTTTGGGGATGTAGGAAAAAAAACGGGATGTTCACACATTACAACATTACTGACAATGTTAATGTATGTTTGAAGCGCTATCTTTTAGATTAAAGGACACTTAAAACATGCTTTTTGTAATTTGTGAATCAGAAACACAAATATTTCTTTATAGCTCTGGATTTCCCCCCTTTTAATGTAAGGCTATGGGTTAGGTTGCCAAAGGCAAGTAAGGCTAAATATTGCCTCTCATTTTTTATGTGCCAATAAAGGATTTCCTTAATGGATGTCAACTACACCCCATCCCCCCTCTTAGATGTGGACAGCCATATCCTCAGAATATACAGGTTCTTTTATTGCAATTTAACATCAAGATATAATGTTTCATAGATAAATGCCACTGTGCCATTAATCTAAGGAACACTAAATTACACTAATGATTCCAGAATATCACTAATTAATACTTGCAACCATAAAAGTACACTTTTACCAGCCAAATAGATAAAGAAAGAGCAGCTAAGTAACGGTAAATAACATTGGATTTGCTTAAAAAGATGATTAGAATATAAAACAAATGTCCCTTTAGGACAGAAGACATTCAAAGTCATTTTAATCTGACAAATTACTGATCAGGTATTCTTTTCTAAACAGCCTGCTCTAACACCTGCTATATGCTTTACCTTGATGTCATTCTCCCTAAATGACCCTTGAAACATGTCAATTAGGGAGACCATTGTGGGGTAATAAGTGTCAGGACACCGTCACTCTCATGATAATCACAGGTAGCTTGTTTTTGTTCGGCACCATCATGTACAGTTACCCCTGAGGTTTGTTGAGAAGGCTAGAGGCTTGATCTATACCAATTTAGAGAGGTAATCTTGATCAAGCTGTCAGCTGTTTCTGCTGCTCTTTATCTGGGTCACTCAGCCGTAGATCACAGCACGGCTTCATGCGGAGTTTCTGTCAGGAATAACACTGCTTTATTTATGTGGTATCCCCTGGCATTTTGCAGGAAATGTATTACCTTTCCAACTGGCCCTCTGTCAGCGTTCCATTAAAGCCACCCCACTCCCCCACACCCCCACATCTAAATCCGAAAATCTGATATAGACACTTTTTAAATGCAAGTCACTCTTAATTGAGGTCACTTTCTGTTAACATAACTCATGGCAGCTGACAAATTCAGTTTTTTTCTGCAGTTAGCTTATGACATAGTGAGGAGACATGGTGTATTTAAAGTGAAAGCTGGCAGAAATAATGACAGGTGGCTTTGAGGCGTACACTTTCATCCCTTTTAGGATTTTTTATGTTTTATTTTTCATATTGAATGTGTTATATTTCAAACTGAAAACCAGGCAGTACGCAAAAAAGTATGTTTTTTTGTACATTATTTATTACAAGCACCACACCCTTTTCTCTCACATGTTAACAGTGTCTGTGCATCCTTCTTCATCTGTACTTGCTGACTGTGATGACATGGAGACCTGTATCCCTCAGAATATGGAGTGGAGACAATGTTGCTCCTCTGTCTGAAAGTCCAGTTTTAGGCCTTGAGCGCATCACTTTCAACCTCCTAGATTATGCCAATTTAAACCTGGTCCATAACAGCAAGTCTCACTTCGGTTGTTGTCACATTGTTATTGTATATGCAAACATCAAACATACTGTTTACCCACATTTGGAGAAATGTATCAGTAAAATGCTTTATTTTGTTTTTTTTGTTTTTTACTGTCATATGCCTGTGATGCATGGACACAGGGAACTCTACCATATTCACATGACTCCCATTTACCTGTTGTCATGCAGGGTTCAGATACTGCTATGGAAAAGGTCATGTTGTGTTGCTGCGTTTCAGGTTTGTAAACATCCCACACACAACTTTGTCCTCACTGCTCCTCAATTGTTTTAGCGAGACAATAGAGAATGATGGGTCTTCATTCATATTAAAACAACACATTTAAAAAACCTGATTTTATATTTGATATTGAACCACTTCCTATAGCTAACGACATCATTTGATAGGACATGAAAGGGGGGAATCCTAACTAATGATGTTAGCTAGCTAAAGGTAATGTAAGCTAAGATTTTGTTGGTGCTAAATCTTCTAGCTGTCCTAATATTGGCTATTAAGAATTAGGCTTTTTTCTGCATATAATGTTGTGCAACACTGTCAGTAACTATGACTGGGGATTTGTTAAATGCTAATGTGAGTAATGTAGCAGTAGCTAATGTCAGATAGTTTTCTTTTAAAGAATATAAAATATAAATATTATTGCTCAGTGTCCTACCAGATTTTAGAATTTTTGTTTTTTGTTTCAGTTGCTGATCAATTGAAAAGTGCTAACAGAGGCTAATTTTTTTCAGATTTGTAGAAATCACTTTCATACAGAAGCCCTAAGTGAACGTGTACAAATACGTTGTGTTCTTGGGATGTGTTCAATTACTTGAGTACTCAATGTGACTGTTTGAAAAAGTGTCTGTTAATAATACAGATTTGTGGACAGATCTCACCACAGAGTCATATGTTACCATCAACTGTCATTTTATTCAGAACTGGACTTTAAAGACCACTGTCCTACAAACACCCAGTACTTATGAGTGACACACCACAGAAAACATAGTAGACTAGGTTCCAGGAAGTCTGTGTCCAAATGATGTTTTACAGTAAAAAAAAAAAAAAAAGAATAATTTGTGAGGTCTCTCTCATTCATTAGGTAAAGAGAGCACTTGAATATTGAAATGAAATGAAAATGCTTATCCCTATTGCTTTCTCATTGTCATCTCATTATCTCAATTAGCAGACAAAGACGTCTGTTAATAGAGTTTTAGAATTGAAGAAAAAAAAATTGTGGGATTATCATGGAAAACTAAATCTTGAGATACAAAGAAAAAGTAGTCAAGATCTCAAGAAAACAACAGCAAAATAATCGTTTAAATAGAGTAAATAAAATGCATGGATGAATGTCCACTAAGGGCCTCCGTACCATTACTATATATTTACTGTATTTCAACTTTCCAACCCATGTATTTAGAAGGGAATGGTCGCCATGTGAATATGGTGAATTTCAGTTGGAAGAAGTGAACTTTTTAGTACTATCTCTCATTCTGCTGCTTGTCTACCAAGCAAAGAGGGTGATAATTAACTCACTCTATTAAATACTTACAACTCATTTTGTAAGAAAATGAGAAAGAAGAGTTCTTTTTATTTTGTTGTGGTTTAGCTTAGTGCATTAGTGTTACTTATGTGAGAATGAATATGAATGTCCCAGCTGATAATTCAAACTGATGAAGTTGTTGTCCCTGCAGGTCTGCTTGTCATCTCTTTCTCTAACTGTAAGCATCAGTGTTGGAAAGCAGTCTCATATTCCTGGCTGGGGTGGTTTGCAGTCTAAGCTGTCAGGCGGGAGGAAAGCTATGTGCTGACATGTCATTCAAGATAAATCAGTCTTATCAAAATGACAGGTGTTTGTCCACCTGCTATAAACATCTCCCACGCCTGCTCCAGCTCCTCGCACATTATTTACAAGGCTCCAGCCTCCATACTCTGCCCCTGTTTACTTTCTGGCAGTGGCTCTAATATCAGGTCGCTGTTCCGCCTAGATTTACTCTTCTAGTTAATGCCGTGAGTAATGACCCTGAATGGTTTGGGAGGATAGTTTGTAATCAGCAGAGGTCAGAGGTGCTCTAACTGTAATTACAGCCCTCTTCACACTGTACCTTTCACAACTCCATACAGCTGACTGATACCTCCTCTCTCTTCTTCTCTTTCCCTATTTCACCCCCCACTCAGATGGATAAGATGCGCCTAGTTGTAATGACCTCACATTCAGGTTGAGGTTCCAGCTCAAATGTCAGCTCTTAATATAGTAACGTTTCTGTGTGACAGAGGAAGTAAAGGTATGAGGGTTGAGTTACATGAGCTTGCTGAGCTAACAGAGTCACTGGATATAGCAGAGAGTACCCATCACTCTTGCATAATGTCAGCTTTGGTATGTGTCCAAGCACAGGTCCTGCCAAGCTAACCTGGCTGGTGTAATTTAAAGCCAAGCCAAGGGTACATGTGGAGCACCTTGTCTGTACAGAGTGACCATTCAAATACACAGAGTAGACAAAAAAACATCACTATATGATCAGTAGAGGTGATTGAAGCGTATTTCATTCTCACAAGACAATACATATATTTTGTTCTTTAATGAGTTAATTATCTCAGAAAAATAAAAAAATCTGTTCTGTTCTTGAGATAACTTTCTCGGTAATTCGATTCAACAGAGCCGATTCTTACATTGGATTGTTTAAGACAGACAAAGATCTTTAAGGTGTTTTATATTTTTTAGAAGGACTATGAGGAGAGGGTTTAGAGAGATGTATCTGTTAGGGACAAAAATCCTCAAAGATTTGTTTAAAAGTTTGTTTTTGGTGGAGAAGTTAGGCAGGAGGACTTTGGCCTTCAGATTTGCCACCTCATTAAGAGAGAGAAGAGCTTAACATCCCTTCTTCTTATGAAATTAACCTCACATTTGAATCATTTTGCTGTGTTTGTTTATATTATTATTTGGCGTTTTTGGCTTTCATAGGACAACTTTAGAGAGACAGGAAATGAAAGGAGAGAGAGTTGGGTTTGACATTCACTAAATTTAGCGACATGACCCAGAATTGAACCTATAGGACCAGTGTGACGAGGACTGAAGCCTCTTTACATGCGATGTCTGCTCTACTGACTGAGCCAAATCAGCACACCATTTAGCAGTTTTGACCAACTTACTTCACTCATGTAAGTAAGTTGGTCTGCTGGACGTTCTCTCATGTTACTTAAAAACATTGACATTTACAAAAGTAATTACATGAATCAATCCCTTTAGATTTTCTAATCAACATGGGTGTCTTTTAACCGGAATTAATTCTTATGAAAGCATGAATTATATATTTTCATAACTTTTTTAATTACAGTGTATCAATCTGTTTTAATTTGGCACTGAATATAAACATGTCTCTTACTGGCTAATGCTGATGTTTATAGGGTGAGAACATGGAACTTAAGGTGAATGTTATAAAACAGAATAAATACGATGATATAGATTCATAAAGGCAAATATTTCTGCCTTATTTGCTGAAGAAGACGACAAGGAGCAGCAACCATAAGCACGTTATGCACTTTAAGCACTTTTAACTCTGATGGTCAGTTTTTACTGGCTTGTTCTGAACAAAATCAAACAGCCATTCTTTACACTGGTTTATTTATGTGTCTCTGACTACTAATGTACAGTATATGTTGTTCTTTTTTCATTACTTGTTTTATTGGTTTTTGCTTGTCATTGTGGTTTTATGAAACTTGTTTTCCTGTTTACCACCAACCTGCCCGGGACTACAGATGAAAATTTGCCAGTGACTTGAATCTCAATCTGGCATATTTACATTTTCATGTTCATTAATGTGCACTGTCCCTATTTCATATAAATAAGTAAATAAAGGAATCAGACCACTTTTTGGTAAATGAACTGTTTTAAAAGGCCAAGAATGAACTTTTATATATGATCAAAAAAAGTTCTTAATGAAAAGTTTAAGCATGTTGATAGATGTGTATGTGTTTTAGACATTATCTGCAGATATGGACACCCTGGTTTGGCAGTCCTCAACATTTACATACATATTAATGAACTTGATACGGACATATTAACATACCATGAATGATAATCATGTGAATTTAGGAAACTCATTACATATGTATTACATGAATAGCAGGTGGGGTCATATGAGTAATTTGTGACTGTGTGCAGACACTGGGATGATGGACTGCGTCTGGAGAAGACAAGCTGAGCTGGCCAGTGGATCTACTGCAGAGTAAGGAGAATTTAGACTTATCATAAAAGATTTCTCCTTGCCTCTTATTTCACTCGGACATTTTTATGTTTTTTTTATTTTCTACCTCATTGCAGCCGTGAGCTGCCTGCTGATTTACACACACTGGCAGTGAAGCACAGAGGCCTCGGGAGACGGTGCCCTCTACCCCTTTATTTTTTTCCCCCTCCTCATTTCTCCACCCCTTTATGGTCCTCTCTCTGCCACCATCGGGAGCTTCTCCACTCACTGAACTGTCCAAAGAGCCCCTTCTCTACTTGTTCTTCATCTCTAACAAGACATTAGTCAGGAGGGGTTGTTATTCACACATGATCTTGTGACACAAGGAGGAGCTGTTCCCCCGTGCACAGAATCAAACTCACAAAGGATAGGCATCAGAAGTATCTTGAGCTCATTTATAGCCTTTATGATCCAGTTAGGACAATGTGCATAAGAAGATATGTGTTTACTTAGCACATGATCCTCCCTTCACCATCTCTTTTAATAAAGAGGCAAAATGCCTGGTTTTACACCTCATTATCTCAGGAAATTATAAAGCACTCTTTTCAATTTCCCTTCTGCCCCTCAGGGCCCATGTTTCTTATTGAGAAGAGTGGATTTCATGCTGATCAACCCTGATTCAAGGAGATGAGGAGCTGTTTCTCACGTTCTATGTACCAAAAGAAAAAAGCATGTGGAGGTGGGAAAAAGAAAGTATGAGCCACGCTGTGAATGAAGATGGCTGTTAGTTTTGATGAATGATGGATAGCTCCTAGTTTGCACATTTTCATTTTGGATGATTGAGCGCTGGAGTGAAAATGTTTTAGCCTGGAGAAAGAGTATTTTCTATCCACTATATCCTGTGCAGGTGGAAGAATATTGACTTTTGTGTATGCGCACACCTAAAGACGTGCACACAGCGTCAAGTCTAACATCTGAATATCTTTTTTTTTTCGACTCTCAGGTTGTTGAAGTTTTGTGGCCCACTGTAAATCAGCACCCACTATTGGCATAAAATGTGGGAGACCTTGAAAAATGTTCAAAGCCGAGGCGCAGGTTATTAACAATTCAATTAACCCAAAGCTTCCAGATCATTTACTTTGCTTCCTCTTGTGCCCCCTCGTGAATGTGGTTGCCTTGCTGTTTAAAAAGCTATGGCCAGCCTGTAGTGCCTTTTTCATATTACTTTTGTTAGTGTGGCTTCTTTCCTTAAGGTTTCATCTCCTATCTATTGACAGTGCAGCTGGGCTCCCCTGATATTGACTCATTCTGGTTCCTGAGTTGCAGGCAAAGAGATTTAATATCTCAAGTGCTGCTATAGTCCTATTGCTACTAATGGATTCTGTATAATGTGGCACTTAAAATGCATGAGCAGCCTCTGATTTATCTGTAATTTGCCTCCACTGGAGCATAACTCCCTCAATACTTCCATTTGTTTTTGGCTCCATGCAGTAAATGGATGCTGATTGGGATTTCATATTGTCACATTCCAGTTTGATGATTTGGTTCTTTCCCATGTATGAAACAGATTTCTTCTTCTTCTTACCTTTTCGTGATTCTGTCTTAATAACACAACAGTAGGAATAATAAGTCAGGCATTAGATTGCGGGCGTGAGGAGGGGTTTATTATAGCTGTGCTGACTTGGTATGAGGCAGATGGGCATCTCCCTGAGGAGCTTTTCTTCTTTATCTTACCTTCTTCTGCTTTATGTGTGAAACAATAAGCATGCTAATTAGATTGAACCGAGCTTAAAGCATTAAGGGAAATAATGTAAACTTGATTTCTCCTGTACTCTATTGAATAAATGTTGTTTTATCTGACATGAACCCACACCGAAAGCAGATTCATTTTATGGTATCACTCCATCTGACCTCTTCAGGGTCACACAACATGGAGCAGGGAGCTGTTAGCCAATCGATCTGATGGGTTTAAATGTGTCAGTGTTGTCATGGCAGCAGAACCACACTGTCAGGATAGGCTACAGTGGCTGGAGGTTAACAGCCAATGGACCAGAGTCACAGACCATTAAAGCAGAGTCAATACTGCTGGACAGATATGACTGAAACCAGCAATGTAAACGTTTCAATCCATGGGACTATATGCAACAACACAAGGTTTATTCTCTTTATACAGAGAGCAGTTAGCATATGCTAAGCTTGGGGATACTTGATGACACATGCATGTGTGATTTACTTAACAGAGACAACATACACTCTCTTTGCAGCTGTTCAAATCCCAACAAAATCCCTTCCTCAAACTAATGTGACATGCTGCATATTTTCGGGATGTTCAGCCTCATACATTAGCTGCCTTCAAGTTGTAATGTTGCCAGGATGTTTGAAATACTGAGGTCATCGTCTCCCAAACACACCCCTCACCACGCTCATAAAATGCTGACCAGAAACTTAAATTAAGGTCTCTAAAATGTTTTAATAACTTGAGTTTTTATATCCTATTTATTCATCCAAGCATCCATTTACACTTCTCAAATACTTATTGGCCTTATTCTTATGTTGGACGCCTCAACAATATTCCGACTTAAACACAATTATTCCAAATACCCTAGAACTTCCCCATAAATTAACCACAATGTCTGTGTTTTTAATTGTAGGGTATATCTCTCACAAAATGTCCATGCAATAAACAAAGTGTAGGAGACATTGCCCTTAGAAACATTGTAAATGTGAGGTTATATACAATACAAGGATAATTTAATTTGTTTTATTTTTGAATAAAATCACTGACTGCTCAAATTATTTTCTGTATGTTATTCCATTCATGTAGCGATGACAAGATAGGTTTGTCTTTCCAAGGGCTCAAATTGTGTAAAAAAAGCTTACTTCAACATCCTATGTGGCTAATCAGCACAAGGCTCTGTCTGCTCTGAGTTGTCAAAATTACATTCACATATATTAACTTGAATAATGATCAAACAATTTTTGGATATTTTATTCAAAGGTCTGTCGATAATACAGTGTAAAAAAGAGACAGCAATATATGAATTTGTTATTCATACATAATAACAGCCTTAGTGCATGTGTTTGAAGGTGCAGGGTAATGCCCACCTACACTATGACTGACAAAGACATCATCCACATTGTGCTACGTTACCATAAGTGGATGCACATGATCAAACATACACTTTACACCCACATCTGATTGTTCTCAACCTACACAATCCTTTTGTATACTCTGAAGTAATAATAATGAACATCAACGCTGCTGCAGAGTGACAAACCTATAGTGTAATTAGCTCTGCAGATATGTCAGTATGCCGTCACTGTTAAGTGGTCATTACCTCTGCATAAGCATGGTGCCGCTCGCTGTGGGAGCACACTCTGCACACACATGCACAGATATGTAGAGAGATATGCGACTGCAGTGAAAGTACACTGTGAGAGAGACAGATAGGAAAGGTAGCCTGTCAGTGCAGCTGGCATTTTGTTCAGCGGGGAACAATGAAGCCTGTCTACCTAACAGCCTTCTCATGCAGGAGAGAGTCCTTTGGGATCCCTCATGACCTCCTGCCAGCCCCACACCTGACGGGGGAGCTGTATGGAAACTGTACAGAGACTCTACTACATGTCATACTGCTAAGCACTGCAGTGGCCACTAGATGACAAGCTCCTGTGTCGGCTGTCACTGGATAAAATATTTCATTGTTTTCTGCACATATCTGGAAAAATGAATCTTGTGAATATCTAGAATGATTCTTTTGCTAAGAGTGTTTATGAAGTAAATATGGACAGTGACAGCAGATGTGAATGGGTGAAGGGAAAATGCAATCACATGAATGTAGCAACACTGCCATCTTCAGGAAAGTTGTTGCCATTGCCTTATAGCTGTACAGATTAGAACAGACTAGTAACAAGGATTCAAAAAATAAAATTGTGCATTTAAACGACATTTCATTACATATTTCAAACTCAAATGTCTTTGTGGGAGCACAAAAGCTTTTGATTTTTACAAGTGAAATAATTAAGAGATATACATAACGAAAAGTGCAGTATGACAGGGTAACAGGCAAATATCTTCCTCTCAGGTCAAATCATGTCTCACAGTGAGCTGATGCTGATGATGTTTTCATGTAGACTCAGATGTGCAGCTTAAGTTTTCCTCCTGGCTGGTCCCCTTGAGATCGAGTAAAGCCGAACTAGCTGCTTTCTTAAATGCCAAAGCTTTAATCCGAGGTTCTGGACCTCGACACTCTGAGCTGAAATGACAGGGATGGGAAAAGGGAAGTGTAGATGGAAAGTGTTTGTTTAGGGAAATAAGCAGACGGAATTTTCTAATAATTACCATTGTCATTAAAACATTGGTGTGTTTATTTGAAGGCATGTATTGGCAAAGAAAACAAAAGGCATGAAGAATTCTCATCGAAATGGTTATTTACACAATAATGGGTGCTAATATATTATTAAAGAACCTGCTATACCAATTCATTTCTCTGGGAGAAAACTATATTTGCTGGGATTGGATAACAATTTCCAATTTCCGCCATATTTATATACCTGTCAGAGTCAGAGTCACAGGACATGCTCAGGTCCTTCTTCAGATCCTCCTCAGAGTGGAAACGCCTCAGACCACAATTCTTTACTGCCTGGGCCACAGAATAGTGTGTCCTTCCAGCTGCACAGGCCTGCATCTTGGACACGCTGAGCTGTGACTGCAGGAAAAGATGCAACAAACTGTCGGACAGCAGCAGAGGGCTCTGGAGGGCTCTGGGAAACAAGGGCAGAAAACAAATTAGATCGTTGAACGAACACAGCTTATGTTATCACTTGCTTATGAGAAAAAGGGCTGTCATGAGGTTTTCATGGAAATCTTAATTCATCAATGTTGTTATCTCTGTGTTTCAGTATATTAAAGTTCATAAGTTTATGGCTCTTTGAAGTCACTCTTACTGTTCCAGAAACTTTTGGAGGCCTTTCATCCGATCAGTGATCTGTTGGGCATTGTTCAGGCTAAAGAAAGGGTTCTTTGGGGGAAGTTCTGGTAGCTGTACCCTAAAAGAAGCACAGATATCCCTCAGGAATTAGAATATATTGAAGCCCTAAGCGGATATACGTTTGCACATTTTGCTTTACTCCATCTTCCTGTGATAATGATTAATTTCCTGTTGTTTTCTCTAAATCTGAACTTCTCAATCTCAAGATAACAAAACTGGCTTTGCCATCGAGATCTCGAGAAAACAACCAATATTGACTTATCACAAAAAAGAGTACAAGAAAATGTATGATTGCATGTCTTTTAAGGGCTTCCATAAAAGTAACCAAAGTCCGATTGCTTTGAATGTGCAAAGTGAAGGTATAAATGTACAAAATACAATATGTTGACTTACATGAGCATTGAATTTTCTTGTAGTTTCTGCCTGAGCCATACAAACTCACTAAACCTCCTTCTTACACTTGAGACCTTCTTTGTGAAGCACACACTGTCGGTCTAAATCAGGACACAAATAATACACATATATCACAGTAAGCTCCATTATTTACTTCGAGACAATAAAGTAACTGTTTTATCACTGTACTCACATGTAAACAAATTTCATAATCTATGTAGGCATGCCAAAAGTCATTCTTTCTTATCCGCGGGTCCCTCACCCACACACTGACAACCGGCTGCATGGAGAAGGCAGGAGAGACGCTGAGACACTGAACTCAATAAACTGTTAGTGAGAAAGAGGAAGGTGTTTTTACACTCAGAGAGAGGAAGTGCTATGACTAAATCCACAAGAATCAGGACAGGAAACTCCCTCAAAATATCCAACATTGGGGAAAAAAAAGTTGTTTTTCAAGACTGTGCCAGAGTTGAAAGCTGCTTAACTCAATGTGACATATTAAATGTTTATGTTTAAAGAACATATAAAACTATTTGAAATCAAACCAGAAAATAAAACAAATCTGACCTACCTGATTCCCAGTATTTTCTGTTACTTTTCTCATAATCCAGAGTTTCTTGCTTAAATCTCACTGAAGCTAAGTCAACCAAATACTGCTGTGTCAAGCACTGGGCATTTTATATTTATTGTCCAGGAGCAAAGGTTTCAAAATGAAGTCACAAGACTGAGACAGACTCCTCCTTTTCACAGTGAAATCAAATCAGCAACACTCTCTCCTGTTACTGAGTAACAGAGCTGGCAGGTAAAATGTGCCAGAATGATCAATCAACTTCTACTTTGCACGCTTTTTTGGCTGTCATGTACAAGCCATTAAAACAAATCCAACAGCTTAGCTAATGTTTGTAAATCAGCTGTGAGCAAACTGAAACTGTTCCTCATGTTGCTTCATAATGATTTACCATGTGACCAATGTGAAAAGGAAAAACAAAAGAAAAAGCTTCACAAAAGGTTTTGTTCTTTTATTCACAGACTTCACAGATCCATGGTCAACAGTTACAGTAAGTCAGTAGCAGGTGTGTTTCAGTAGGGTTTAAGGTTCAGTTGAGTCCCATAACAGTCATGGGAGATATGTCGAGTCAAGACAGTGTCATGAGAATACATGTATCATTTACATGGACCTATAGAATTACTGGAGGAAAAAGGCCCCGCATAATAGGACAGTCTCATATCTAAAGTGCTACATTTAACAATCTGATCAGCCATCAAATGTGCACAGATCAAATCATGTTATCTTCAAATTAAATTGATTTAGAAAATGTATTGCTTTTTCACTTAATTCTGACAGGACTTTACTTTGTGTAAGATCCAAATAAGATCTGGAAATCTCTACAATTTACTTGTAAGAATTCAATATTGAGTTGTCACAATACCAGATGTTTAAACAATATTAACATCTGTTTGATGCTAAGGCAACCAAAATACAAGTCCAGGGTACCCTAAATTGTTTTTTTTAAATTACCAATTATTGCAAGAAAACTCCTGCACACTGTCTAAATTGCAAAAATGATTTGCCACTTGCCACAGTATTTGTGCAATTTAGACAGTGCTCTCTCTCTCTCATGGCAGCTTTTGGTTTAAGATATTAATAAAGATCTGATTTTTTTTTTTAACTCTGGTACTTTTCAATACTATCTGGCATGAAAGCTTCTGTGAGGAATTTTAATTTAATCAATTTTGGCGCCTCCCGTGGACTTGTCTTATCTCTTTGCTGATCTTTTTCTGTATATGTATAAGCAGGTTTTTTTGATGAAATCTGATGAATCGTGTCCTGCTTTCTTTTAACAGTGAAACATAGCACACACTGTGACCTCACGTTGCTCTGGAAAATGTAAAATAAAATAAAAATTAAGAAGAGGCTACTTTTCAGAATGCTGTTAATCATCTCATCTGTCATTAAAAAATAATACAGAATTCTTTTTTTAATCTGATGGTTGCATTAGCTTTTGTAGGTCAAATAATTAAATGTAGTCTGTTTCCTAAACAACTTAAAACTCCTCACAGGAGCTTTAAAGTAACAGAGATTGTGTTGTTTTACAACATGTGGTATTGACAAGTATAGTTTTGACTACCTTCATTCAAAACAGAAGAGAAGGGAACATTTGGTCTTTAGCAGCTGATTGGAATATAAGGACATTTCAAGTGGGCAACATTTGAAATACTTCACATCAATCACAAGGGTTCAGAACTAGTAACGCCCAGTAAAAGCTGTGATAACACACGTTGAAACAACATGTCTACAATCGTCAGCGCTACATCAACTGGAGGAACAGATTGGACAGTAGTTGGTTCACTTTCTCTACATAGTGCTGCTATCCAAAATATAAAGCACACACTCAACAACTTTGTAGCTAAACAACAGTAACAGTACAAATAAAAACACGTCCACAGTGATTTTGTCTGCTTACACAGAACCAAAAGCTGCTACAGGTTAGTCTGACCCAGAAAATCAGCCACTCTACACACAAGGTTAGATTTAGTCTCCATCACAGCCTGCACAAAGGCACAGAGAACTCTTTGAGCACCGCAGGAGCCAGAGCACTTAAAATCCATCCCCGCTGAGGATCTTGAACCTGCCAGGATCTGAAACTCTGCACACAGTTTGCCTCTGATGCCAGCTGGGGGAGGACACTCGATGGAGGTTAAACTAAGCTTCAGGTGAGAGCAGATCTGTTTATCCATGTACTTCACAGCTCCTCTTCGCCACAGTGCCACGTCAACTTCCGCTCGTAGAAGTCGATGACAACCTGGGGACACCTGGCGCTGGCTTCGCGGGCAGGTAGCAAGGCTACTTCATCACAGTTCTTCCTGTGGGGGAAACAAAATGGAGAAGGGGACCATGACGATGGCTGTATCGAACTGTGAATGTGAGATAAATCTTTGCGCAGCAGAGATCCCTTGTTGTTAAGTTTTTTTTAGAGCACATTCTTGTCTCAATACATTATCAATATATTTTGTTTTTTTTGTAACCAAACTAGTAGTGCCTAAAATAATAAGATTTGTAATAAGAGTAGGTATAATATGCTAAAGCTTCAGCCTTCACCTTTTCTGTCAAAATCTTCTTCTCGTCTTTTCTTGAATGCACATGCCTTTGTATCTTTATTCTAGCATTTCCTAATGGAAAACTGTATATGTTGACCGAAATAAATGAGTACTAATACTACTACTAATATACTCATGTTTGTATATAGATAGCAGTATTTCGGACATAAGTGATATAAATAATATTAAATACTGGATTTCTTGTGAAGTGCTGCATAGTGGTCAAAATCAAGGCAGCAGACAACTTTTATTGACTTTATATCCCCCTACCTGTAATTCTTGGCCATAACTTTTTTCAATATTTTGAAATGATAACTTATTCTATTCTACTTAAAGCCAGATTGTGTTTTGAAAAGTTGAGCAGGATTGAACTTTTTTGCCATATGATCATGTGGGACTGTGATAAGGCTGTGCCATTAGAGTTGTCCTCCTCAATTGAAGAGAGGACATTTCCCCAGCATTTTAACAGCTTACACAATTCCACCCATCCTGCTTGTTTTGCAAATAAGCATTCGATCAAAAAGTCATATACTGAGAGCCAAAGCTAATAGAAACACAGCACCTTAAGATCCACAGAAGACAACATTCAACTCTTACAGGCGCAGTGGTACTGCCCATCACTCGTAAAACAACTTTTTGTCCAAATGTTCCCCTTCAGCATGTTTAGCATTGATAGATGGACTCTGACTGCTTATATTAAAAATGTTTTATCAGCTGGTGGAGGTCAATGACATCTAACTTCCTACTACCTAACTTAATACCCACATTGATATGCCCACATCATAAAACATGCTCATAAAAGTGAAATTAGACTCTCCACCAGCTTTGATGTAAACTGAACATGTAGACTGCAGCTTTAAATGAAAACAACCAAGATTTTTCCATCATGCAAATGTTTCAAGGACAAAAGAGAGGGCACCGCTGATTTACCATTTGACAAGGAACATGAGCTCTCCCTGTCTGTCTGTGGAGCCAATGATGCATTCAGGCTCGAGGTAAGTGCTGAGGTTAGTGGGGGTGTCTGACTGCTCGTCATTTTGCTCGAGGACATCGCTGTTGGTCTGCATGATGGGAGTCCGCTGCTGAGACTGCAGACAAGACTGCAAAGAGAGTAACAAGGACAAATGTGAAAACACAAGAAGACGTCTGCATCAAGATGTGTTTTTTTTCTTTCTAACTGTACATTCCTATTGCAAAATAAAGGAAATGTGTCTACTTTCACTTTCATGAGGAATGCGACATTAATGACTTTCACACACTTTAAGTTTCAATATGAGTGTTTAAACAGGGACACTTGAATTAACATACATCTGGCTGTTTTAATTCTCACGAAGAAAAAAACCTTCCTGAAGGTTCAAGGTGTAGCAGCAAAATAAAGCAATGCCCCATATCAAAAAAAATATTCCAATAATACATTTTTTTGTTTTTACAGATTTAGCTGAGGAAGTTCTTTAAATAACATGGAAACAACTCAAAACATCTCACAGACTATCCAATCATCTCCTAAAAACTCACAATTTCCGTCTCTTGCTCTGTCATTTCTTCTTTGAAAATGAACCCTACTTCAGTTTGCTCTTCCTCATTCTCTTCAGAGAAATGGGTGTTTAGGAAATGTTCTATCAGTTCAGGGCAGTCCAGATTGTCCTCAGGTTCCCATGTGTTTTCAGCACTGCAAACACATCAAAATGGGTAAAATCATGCAGAAAACCACACATTAAGGGTAAGAAAAGAAATAAGAAATGATTCTGCAGTATATAACTCACTCTGTAAAGCCTTTCCACTTCAGAAAGTACTCCACTCTTCCATTAAATATTCTGCGGCGTATTATCTTTTCAACCACAAACTCCTGGACAACTGTAGTCACCTCTGTCTTCCTCTGTTTGGCAGTCTGCTTCTTTCTCATCCTGTCGTAAATCGGGAATAAATAATGAAAACAGGCTTACTGCTGTTACAGACACGAACAGTAACGAACAAACAAGACAAACAAACAAAAAAGTCTTTATTTTCTGAAAACCCCACGGCGATGATGACAAAAACAAACACTGGTATTTGCAGAACAACATGGCAGTGGTGTGTGCACTCTGCTGTGCCCTTCAGACAATGCTCCCCACACTTATTATAGCGCTCCACCTGCTGTTTAGTTCGGGAGCACACCATGTAACTCCACCAGCTGTAAACGCAACACGTTAGTACACACATACACACACACACACACTCTGTGTATTGGTTCTGTGAGTTTAGTGAAGAGAAACGACTTGAAACACTGAACAGTAAACACAATAAGGAGCGGGCCTGAGTGATGCACGGAACGCGAAACAGAATAATATGCACGTACGCTTTCGGTGTTTAATCTCGGCGGACAGCTGCTCGGCTCGACTCGGCTCGGCTCGGCTCAAGCTGTGTGTGTAGCTCGTCACAGGAATAACAGCATGCACACAGCGCTGGCGATGCTGCTTTTCAATGCAAATTGCGTCGCTCGGTGTGTTTTCATGAGCCGAGCAACTTTTCATGAATGATTTAAAATTAAAGATGGCCGTGGATGCTCGGAGGAAGTGGTTGCCAAGGGAAAAGGTCATGCCAGGAAAACCGGGAGGAGACGACGGGGACGCGTCCGCCGCTGACCAATCAGAGAGCAGTCCGCTCGTCCGTGCCCCGCCCCCTACCGTCGAGTGGTCCGTAACAGCCCTGCCACCCACGGGCGTCAGATGGATACGACAAGGGAATGTGTACACTTGGCATGTTAGACTGGGATTACGGAGGTTGTGATCACTTTTTTTTGTCAACAAATATAAAGCTGGATGTTTATTTTAGAGCTATATGCAAGTAAAATGAATTACAGTACAATAATAATACAAATTCTACTACTACTACTACTACTACCATTTCTAATAATAATAATAATATTAATAATATTTCACAATGTAATATAGTCTCCATCCATCATATTACAAAAGGCTACTATAGAATACTACATAATTTAAAGAACAACATCAATCTATATGAAGTCCTACTTTACTTTAGTATGTTCTATGTTTTGTCATACTACTATAGAAAACATTTCAGATAAGAAGTTAATTAACGTTTCTTGACAAACAACTGAACATCATAAAACATGGCCCATTGTATTAAAACAACTCTAGACATGATACAGCTTGTCAACAGAATGCAGGTACATATGTTAATATCCGTATGAAAAAACACTGTCTTCACACATACAGCTACAATAAAAATAATACTATGCAGTAAGGTGTAATTCTAGATAATATTACTCAGAAATTTAAATAATAATAAATAAAGTTTAAATAATTCACTGTAAAGTAAGAATGTCTTCTGAATTCATGACCTTTACTTGCATTCACATATTTTCATAACAGAGTATTGCTTTCTGAAATCTGAATGCTCCTGTGAGTGAGAGAAGGTTTTCACGGAGAGGATGTGTTCTCCAAGACCTCCTCAACTGCACTGAGGATTTCACAGAATGAAACCCCTGGGAGGATTTGATTGACACTTCCCCTTAAGCCAATGGGAAATCCGAATGCTTCTGATTGGCCAAGTAAGCACCACTTACTGGCCTTCCTAGTTTTGATGAACTCCCTTCTCCAACAAATAGTCAACACTGTTCTGTTACCCACCACTAGGGGGAGGTGCCTACTTGCGTTGGACCTGTGGGTTCTGAGGGCCAAAGGCTCACAGCTCCTGCACGCAGTTCAATGAGGATGGATTTAAAGTGCCAAGCTTACAGCCAAAGGCAGCAGAACAATGGGCTTTAGAGGTGGATTCACAGTGGAGCTTCCTCTGATACACTGTTGTTTCTGATACCATTTCATCCCTGAAGCAGGATTATGTAACATTTGTTCATTAAATTCACCTACAACGCACGCACTGCAACAACACAATTAGAATGTAACTCAGATATGTGAATGTCTATACCATAAATGCAGCACCTGGTATTGTTTTACAGTCCTGAAAATAAATTCTTTCATAAGTTTCATTTACAATGTAAAACAGTGGGGAGGCCCTGGGGTGTGATGTAAAAGAGGCCTCAGTTAAACTGCAGCATTGAAGATGAAAGTGATGTGTATTGCTTCCAGAAAAGGACCCTATTAATCACAGCCTCAGAGGGAGCAGCGCACAGCTCATATTGATGCAAAACCAATGCACACATGCTTTATTCAACTCCCAGTGCTGGGTAACTAAACATACAGGAGAACAACTGCTGATCTCTGTTGAGAAAGCCCAGGAGGCAGGCTGCTGTTTACCTGTGTGATAAATTATTAACAGTGTTTGAAGATGTTCTCTAAAACTTCACACCATTTACTTTGTGTTCTCGCAGCTCTGGCTTCAGACTGCATCTCTTTGCACACAAAGTGATTAGACAACATTTTCCATTTTTTACTTTCAACTGTGAAGAGTTTCTAAAGATTTTAGTTAAGAAGAATTTTTTGTTATTGTTGCAACAAAGTATTAACATAAAAAAACATCCACCAACAGAGACTCTGGTCGTAAGCAGCCAATATAACTTATTTTTATTGATGCCACTTTGGGTTGCCAGATGTGGAAAATCCTGGTAAATCCAGGTAAAGGTGGGGGAAAACCAGCCAGGCAAAGGAAACAAAACACAACATAAATTAATAATGTGGTCGTTAAAAAAAAACACCAACCAAAGTTTTATTCATAAAAAAAGTAACTTGTTGTTGCACAATATAACAAACAATACAGTTGAGAACTGTTCTTTTTGTCAAGTGCCTTGAGATAAAATTTGTTATGAATTGGAAATGTACAAATACTTTAGACTTTAGACTTTATTGTCCCCATGGGGAAATTCGTTTTCACAGCACGGTTACTGTCCATACAGACAATTTCCACCAAAATACATACACAGAGTGTAACACAAACAAAGTTAGACAACAATCAAAAGTTCCCACACTGGCCTGTTTAGCAAGGCCTTTTGTTTAGGGCCGCTATAACAAAAGAAATACAGATTGATTGACAATTAATAAATAACAATGATAAGTGCATTATATATAACTAATCAACCACTTATCACAGTGTTATACCCAATGGGTCACATTTAGATTTTCCCACTTGCAGACCCAGAATCCAAAACAGGACTTGTGTTGGTTATCATGTGTGACCTGCTGTTGCCCTCTGACCCTATCCCTGCGGCTCTTTAAGGGTTTCAGTAAAAGTTGCCATGGTAACAGAACAGCTTATTATGCACTGAGCTGTCCCTGCAGGCCCAGGAATTGTAGTAATGCATGCAGCAGGCTCCTGTCTGGATGAACTGCTTTGCTACAGTGTGAATCACTTTGGGGTTATATTGACCAAAGCCTGGGCAGTCGGCAGTCGATTAGAGAAATAAGGACACAAATTTGAACATTCCAACCTTTCTTCATTGTTTTTGCATTTTTTTACCTGTATGGAGAGACTAATAAAGACAAGAAATATAGAGAGTATCTATGTGACATTCTGAAACAAACAAGTAACACTTGCTGGAATTAAACTTGTAATGTTGCCGAAATGGGTTAAAGGTCTCACTCATTAGACCACCAGACCAGTATGTCCTATTTTTAAGAAAAAAATAAAAATCTGTTTTCAAGAATTGCATTACCATTACAAACACTTAGTTTGTAATGCTAATGAAATTTAAATAAAACATAATCAACACCTGGCATGTAATGATGACTCGATTTGAATTTTATTTTGCAAACTTAAAAATAAAATGCATATAAACAAGCAGAGAGACAGAATAATGTAATATTATACAAACAATGAAAAGCATCAGTTATGCAAAAGAAAAAGTTAAACACATCAAAAAATTAGTGGTTACAAGTAAAAATGTATCAAATCCCACCTTTTTGCCACAAGGCATTCATTGATAACTATCCTGTCAGCTTCCTTATGTTAATAAACCTATACATACCATACATATACATTTCTTAGACTTGTCTGTATTTAGCAGTATTGACAATTATCATTTCCAGACAAAGAAATATCACAAGTTATCGTCATCATAAAAAAACAACTGACAATATCTATGTGATTTGTCAGTTTGTGCTTCAAACCATCTGTCTGAACTGAAGATTAACCCTGGCAGTAAAAACTAAACACAGATGTTGATGACAAGACGTGCTCCACTGTACATCGTGAAAAGATATATATCGCATTGCGGTCCCTTAAATCCCTTAAATCTGCCCAGCTCCCTCCCACACCAGCACATTCCTGGGGCCCACTGTGACTGTAGCCCTCATACAGATGTGCCTTGAGAGCCACCCTGTCAGTGCAGAACTGAGTCCAGATGGTCGGATCCTGCTGTGAGCAGCTGTGGACGGAGTGAGTAGTGTTCTGTGTGACTCAGTCCAAGCCTGACTGGACCCTTTTCACACAGAGGGGCCCCTGGCGATCTTAGCACCACCTTGAGGCTCTCGGGTTACAGGCAAGGCGAGGACATTCACATCGGTCCTGTTATTCCTACCAAGCGTTAATTTGGTCGTACAAAGAGCAGTGTTCAACCTAACAAGGATATTAATGGATGTCCTAAGGGAAGGAGATTTATATAAGCTCATTACTTACCGATTGATGGATTGATTGACTGCATATTTACCAAGTGCCATATTGAGTTCATGCCCACATGTAACACATTCATACTCAGGCAGTGCAAGAGCTGAGATGCTTTACTGTTACCAGCTCTGCCACCACTGCAGGAGCTCTCAGCACCTTCAGCAGCTCCGCACGCCGTCTTCATATCACATGTACACTCACACACTGAATCAATCTGGCTCCAGTGCAGTTCATGTCCTCTGTTTTAGTGCAGAAGTTGCAGAGAGAAATGTGTCCTTTCAGGAATAACAGAGGACAGCAGACCACCTGGATTTGCTCACAGAAATCTGTCTCCTGTTTCAGAACACTTAAAGGGCCCCCACATACTTTCCTCTGTGTTATTTTATACCTTGTTCTGGTAAGGTTAGCTTGAGGGGTGTAGTTGATACAATGCTTTGTTTCTGTAGAGTAACTGGGAATGAATATAGTGGGAATGTCTCATCAGAGTTTTGGTAATCCGTTTTGAAATCCTCACTAGTAAAATAAAGTAAAAACATCTCTATCTTAAGCTGGGAGTTTATGTCGAACCTCTATTTCTAAAGACAAGAAGGAACTTTCAGGGCTAAACTTGTTTTGTTCATTTTAATAGATCTATCTCCATGACACAAATTTGACTGAAGATAAAGCAAAGCCCTATCAGCAAATGTACTAAACGCACCCCAAGTCAATGTTGCTGTTATCATGATTAATACGTTATATTTTAATGTTATAGGGTGGATTTTTTATTCGGTTGTTAACACTCCCTGAACTCTTATAATGTATCAACTTTCATAACATGATCATTTACTTTGTATGTAAATTTAGACTCTGCAAAGAAACAACTAATCCTGGTTACCAAGTTAGTGTTGTGGAGTAAAACAATATGTGAATTTGCCCTGAAAAGTAGTTTTGTGAAGGTATAAAATTGCATAAAATGGAAAACTCAAGTGCACTCGGAAAATGCATCAACCAAGTATTAAAAAAAACATTTGAGTACTGAATATATGTGTTGATAATGTACATTTTAGAATTGTTAGGGATATATTTATGTCCATTTGTTAATGGTTTTAATTAAAAAACATGACTGTGTTCTTCTTTTGACTTTCCAGGTAACCTTGAAAGTTAAAAAAAGGGGAAAAGGGTTAGTCATAAGAGTAGTTTTTGTTGTGTATATTAACAAGTGGAGGGGGTTTCCAAACCATGGCATGAAAGCCATCATTGGATCCTGTATCACTCTGATTGACTGCTGAATGGCATGAGTGACAAGCCGTTCCCAGTCCCTCAGGGGCCATTGTGGCTCTGAATGAGACATTGGTGGGGAGAAAGATCGCCTTTGAACCTAAAAAGACAATTTCCCCCCCTTTGCTCCTTCTTCTTTTCTCTTGATCTCTCCATTTGCCATTCTCCACACTTCTTTTTTTTTGGACAAAAAGCAGGTGTTTTGTTTCTCTGAGTTTTGTGGTTGATAGAGCTCGTTGACTCAGGGTATGAGATAAGTAAAATTAAGTACTCTCAGGTGGACAAGGGAATGTGTCTGTCAGTTTATAGGACTTATTTTTCCCAGAGAACGTCATAAATTAAAGATAGTTTTGCATGACTAAAATCTGATGACTTTCATGCTTTGGTTGTAGCTGAATGTTATTTATCTGTTGAGACTTATGAGCATATGCCCTATTCTCTTCATATGAGCACATTTTAGCAAAGATTATCCTGATTGTCAAAATACTTTCCAAGTGTACTCTTATCCTTACTGAATAGTAGCATCTATTTTGATAGAGCATGATTATGATCATTGCCTCTTTTATGTTATGTGAGCTCAATACGCAAAGTAAACTACTTCTAAGTGATTGCTCCACACCGGATACTCACAAAGCAATGACTGCTGCTGTCTACAAGGAGACTGTTTGCTTTTTCGTTGCCCGCCTTTGTCACACATCCTCTTCCATCCGATCTTGTCCCAATGTTAAGTGTTCCCATTCACAGCTGTCCATCACCACAGAACGCTCCCTTGATTTTCTCCAATTACACAGAGGTAAAAGCAACAGAAAGTAGAATGATTTGGCTGAACTGGATGACACATATTATTCAAACATAATTCCCCATTTAAACTTATTTATGCTGCAAAAGAAAAAGTTGACATTCAAGGAAGCAACATATAAAGTTAGGTTGTATGAAAAGATTGATAGCACCCTGTAAAGTTTTCCTAGCATAGCACTTCAAAAACTGAAACAGATAACAGAAACAGATAGCCTGAATCTATCCAACAATACCACTATTTCCAGCCCTGATTTAACTTCATTCTGGTATCCTGTAATCTGGTTCTATAGTCAAATTTAAGTAACACTAAACTCCCTGTAAACAAATATGGACTGATTGATTGAATGATAAATCTGTAAATTGTTGATGTAAAATTTAAGGAGGGACTCAATGTGTCATGGTAATCCATTTAGATCTATGATCACAGTGAGATATGATCTGATCTACTTGAGGACTGTGTCATTTAATCCTGCACTCACTTTTATATTCTTTCAAAATTTAACTTTTATGTCCACAGTATCAAAAGATAGACAAAAACTAATTAAGAACAAATACTGATGTTTTAACCTGATTAGTATTTCCTTAACAATTTGTCTTTACTACTTAAAGCTCCTGTGATACTTTGATACAAAGATACTTTGTCGATGAAAAGAAATGTTCTCAATATTGCTTTCCAAAAAAAAAAAAAAAGGGAAGAATAGAAAGTCTGTAATTATTTCATACTGAAAGAGCAAAATTGCCTTTTTCTGGAAATGGCTGAACATCTGCAGTTCAACAGTTTTCAGGAAATCCAAGTCCAAGCAACTGGAACCAGTTTTGAAAAGAAATCCACAGAGATGTCAAAGTTGTAAAAATGTTCTTCTTCAACCCTGTAAGTGAATAATTCTAAAAAAAGGCATGAATCAATTTGCATACTTTTCTATTATATATTTAATCCTCTTTTTCCTAGAATTTATTTTTCTCTCCTTACAAAAGCAGCAGATGCTTTCTTGAGGCAAATTGACATACAGATTATGTCTTAATAATCACAACACCAAGTTTATATACAACTGACAGGCTTTAAGTACACTGTACATTTTTCAGCATTTAGACAGCTGTTAAATATCTCAGCCTTGAGAGGTGAGAAGACCTTTGCTTCAAACCTCAGTGTTACTCTGCAGCTGCTGATTGTCATCTTTCATAGAGTAGGGGCTCCACAAACCACCGAATCCAGTCTGCTGAACTTTCGCTCTTTCCCTCTATCACACATCCAATCAGAATTCAAACCCTTAAACCCAACATTTCCCCTGTCTGGCTGAAAGAAACAACCCATCTGCAATCACACCCTGGTCACACAGGTCTGGGATGCAAGTCTTTTCAACCTTTACTTTCTGGCTTGTGGGAACTTGAAGCTTTTCTTCTTTAGCCGAAAATATTCTGACCACGACTCATTTCAGCTCAGCCAGCCCTAAAGCAGCTCCATACCATCTGAAGGCTGTAAGTGCTCGCTGTATGGGCTCCAGCGTGAGCACATGGTGGAACTAACCAGCTCTTGAGTTATGCCTGCCTGCCATCTGGAAAATAACATCTTTATGCAGGTCCTGCCGATAATTACCATGCAAACTCTGAACAAAGGCTCATGACACACTGGGGTGTAATCTGGATCGACAGGCCACAGCAAAGGATAGTCCGTTCTGAAAAAGGTCTAGTTTTAGTTTTGGCTAACTGAAGCAGGTTAAAGAATGAATATAGTACAATTGACTGACGGTTCCTAGCTGGAGCAATGCAGTAGCAAAGTATGACGTATTAGTATGTCTTTGCAAACAGAACTTGGTCACATGGCTTCTTATAATCTCTTCTATTGACATGTATTATGTGTTTGAATTGCAGTTTCCAAAAACGCAAGATGATACCACCCTTACATCTACAAGTAAACAGCCATCTAGATGCATGGCTTGATATAAAGACTGCAGTCAATCCTGTCTCTATCCAAAGGTCCACGTCCAACTTAAAAGCACTTTAAGCGTCCCAATTAATGCGACTATACAGTATGTATAGTTGTGGTTTTATATGGGGGCTTATGTGTAGGATTATTCGCCTGGCAACCTGACAATGCTCATGTTAATTAGTGAGCTTTACTGGTAAGCAGATTTTGTACAAAGACAGACTAATAGTTATCTCTGGTTCCAGGGTTTATGTTACACTAAAGTCAAAGTATCCTAAAGCTGTAGAGCAGGTCAGATGTGACTATTCAAATTGATTAGGCAATATTTATCCTCATCCTGAGTAGTGTAATCAATTTATCGATACCCTTGCACCAAATATCGTTTTTTAATTAAAAAAAAAAAGTTCCAGCTCTTAAAGTTGCAGTGATAGGAAAGGTGGAGTCAGTAAAGAGAGTTACAATCTACTGTGACGGGTGGACAGCGGACTTCACCGGCCACTGAGTCCCATGTGACAATCACTGCCCATTTTGTTGATAACGAGGGGGAAATACATTCTTATGTGCAACAAACTAGAATGATGCACAAGATTGACACTGGTGCTAATATGGCAGAAGTTTTAAGGCTCATCCTATCCTATTATATTTTATAACACTGAATGCTTTCCAGGAAAGATTGTCCAAAGTGTTATCTGAAAATGTGCTCCTCTTTCAGTTTGTTTGTTTGATTGGAACGTGTTCATTTGTTCTTGTTGGAAGTTTTTATAAACACTTCCAACATTTTAAGAACACAAGTAAACAATGTATTTTGAGCATTTCAACCTAATCTAGTTTGTAGCCCTGGGTTAATACTAATTCAACTAATATCATAGGACTTATGATCCCATCAAGCTTTTAGCAAGAAAGAAAATAGGTTTTTATATACCAGAATGTTTCCTTTTATTATGATAGGCTTTATTAGAATAAAAACGAAGAACATGTCCAACAGATGTTTAACATGTGCAGTACATAACTCAGAGTTAATTCATATCAACGCTCCGCTGTTAGAAAGTAAGAAAGCTCTTCTTAAAGTAGACCATGTTACACTTCCATGAAATAGTTGCTAGAGGGGAAATAGGATTCCTTGGCTTACTTTTCACACTTTGGGAATAAAGCTGAAAAACCACAATGACTTCCTTGGTTTGAACCACTGCCTAAACCTGACAAAAAACACAAAGCTGATTTACATTGTCCATCCTCCGAAATGTCATTTTCAATTACAATCCTGTCCCAGGCTAATCTGGAAACTGCTAAGCTTGAAAGTAAATTGTTTGCAGCTGAGAGTTCGAAGTAAAGGAGGGGTAGCATGGGGGCTGATACACAGGAAACAAGCGCTTACCAGCCAGGAAATGAAGTGGCAAACACAGGCCAGTTTATATTTCCCTCTCTGCTTTAAAGTGTGTCCAGTTAGTGCCGAAACACCAGGGTTACAGCTTTAAAAAAAAGCCTACATAATTCTCTGTTCTAATGTTTCAATTTTAAGTCTGGGGTGAGTGTAACTCGGGTTCCTTCTTTTACAATATCGAATCATTATTGTTATGTCAAGACTTAAATTGTTCCCTTTTTAGTTGCTTGGTCGCTTAAAATGAAGTGGGAGCTAGCTGTCCACTAGGGTAGGCCTAATTTTTTGTGGCAGCCTTTATGAGTCAGCATTGTTGATGTTTTTTTCCACACATATACTTACATATACTTTTACTTTTATTATTGGAATAAACTACACGGGCCAACCAGCATCAAAATTAGAATCTCATTCTGTGGGAAACAATTTTGTTAACTTTCAAATGATCAAGTCAATAAAAAAGTCTTGGGCTAAACTGAGACAACTTGGCACTATCTAACCCTTTGTCCTCTCTAGTTTCAAACTCTTGTCCAAATATTTTCTCCTCTTCCTTTTAAAAAGACAAGGTGTTGAGAGCTATAATGTAGATCGGTTTCAAAATGATAGTCCACAAACAAATGGGTGACACGATGAGTACATCCTCTTCCTCTTATTTTTTATTTCTCTATAGCCAATGGGATTCACCCATTCAATGTTTGCTTTTATGTTTCAGTCTAGACATATTTGGTAAGAATACATTTACATAAATATGGAAATACCTACATATTACCAAGCAAAAAGGAATGTGCTATAGCTATAGTACCTTCGCATGGTTGAAGGTCAGAGCTGGCTGGATTCCCACACAAACTCAACGCTGTTTCTCACTGATTTTTAGGACCACCTCTGTGTGAGGGCCTGCCTGTCACACCGAGGAAAGATTCATGCTGTGGAGCTCAGGGCTAAGTTTATGTCAGTATAAACTATTACAGCCAAGTTCTGGCAGCATGCATGTGACTTTGAGCGGGATAAAGAGAGAGAAAAGAAAAATACTGCTGTCTGACCGAGCTGGGATTTGAGCTCAGTGTACATGTTTGCAGTGTTTATTTTTTCTGATCAACGGCAAACAGTGATGATTCAGGACCTCGTGAGTAGCTTTATTTTGGCTCTGATGTGGGGCTGGTCATGGAACACATACTGAAAATGGTGCGTTCAGGGGCTACAGCTTGAGCTTAACACTGCAGAAGCAACAGGGCTATGAAAGACAAGTGATGCCAGAGCCAGAAAACTTTCAACCTAATTTGTATATCTTTACAAGTTTCTTCAATTTCTTCAGTTTTAATTCAATGAACAAAGAACACAAAGCAAACACAAAAGTCTGTGGCTTTGTTGAAAGATTGAATGATTTTCTTTAAAGTCTTCAAGTAACTCAAAGTTTGCTTTATCTCTGTAGCTTGATATAACAGAATATCAATTCTCAACAAAAAAATCCAATTTACAAGACAAAAATCAGCCTTGATTTAAAACTGTTCTGCCACATTCTTGTTTCTCTTACTACCAATCATTGGATGACTTTGAACCACTTCTACGTTTGTTCTTCTTGGTTCTTGTTTTTTTCCATCTGTTTGGGATGAGGCTAGAAGTTGAATGGCAGAGGTCCTGCTCTGAGAGAGTTAGCAGCTCGCTGGAGGGGCTTGTTTTCTGTCATGGTGAAACACCAGCCCGTCCATCACCCTGACAGAGATGACAGCCATTCAGCTAAACCAGAGGAGATCCTGCCAACAATCAAAGGGTCTTTTTCGTTGAAGGAATCCAGCTCTGGCCTGTCGGCACAGAGGGGCGTTCCCAGTTGTCAGCAGGACAGGAGAAGCTCAGGGTACCACCCCTTTTTATGTGTGTGCCTTTTGATAAATCCATGGCATTGGTCAAGAGCACAATCGCCCCTCACGTTTCAGCAATTTTTCGTCTTAATGTGTTAAGCGGGTAAATTAATTGTTTTGTGGGTAGTAGTGCCATTTTTTGATCTACTAGACCATATACATGAGTACACTTGAGTCAGTGTACAGACAGATGTTACTGTCAGATGTTACCAATGTTGACATGACATCTGCGAACGTCCATCAAGTAACAAGCATACTACTGTGTTGAAAACAAATAAGCATTCTTGTTTATTTCTTTACTTCTAATTGACTGTGGCTAAATCCAGACACACTATAGCTGCTAGATGGCTAACGTTCGCAGATGTCATGTCAACATCAGTAACATCTGACAGCAACATCTGTCTGTAGTGGACTGACTAAGTGGACTCATGTATACTGTCTAGTAGATTAAAAAAAGTGGCACTACAACCCACAAGAAACAGTTATCACTAGTTATTACTTAGCCATCCAGTTAGTCCACTGTTCGCTTCCATGTTGTTGATCCTGCAGCCTTCATAGACGGTAAATTTGGATAAAAGCCTCTGCCAAATACCTAACCATAACCATAACCATAACCAGCGGTGGCTGCACAACACTGCCATCTACTGATTGTTCAGGGGAGGGTGTGTTCGCATTCGAATTCGGGGGGTATTTATTTGTGGATTGCAGTGTGCGGTAAGAGTGTATCAAATTTACGTCATCAAGAAAAAGCCCAAAAGCGATCCACACACAAAGTCAAGCATATTTATTTTCAAATCTCGAAAATATATTTACAAATACATGTTTATTTATACAAATTAGTTTATTTATTTGTATGTCACGTTTTTATATTTGTACATTTGTATTTGTATATTTATAAATGTATGCATATTTATACATATCATTTCGATATGTATAAATCTCTTTGAGACAATTCTATCTCCATAAAGGACACATCGGACATGTTGCCCAGCTGGAGATCGAACCCTTGACCTTGAGAGGCGACGACTCTACCAACTGAGCCACAGCCGGCGTTTAAGGCTTTATTACTTTCAATTTCTGCTTTAACTTTTCATAGGAGACGTTCACTTGCTTCCTAAGAATGTCATTGCTCATATTCACCACATGAGGGAGACAAAACTAAACCCAAGAGTCAAGAAGCAGCATGACTGAAAGTCTTTTTTTCTTTCTTAAATTAAGGTAAAAAATGTAAGTCAGTTGGAAAAAAATTACAATAAATTAAATGTTTGTCTATTTACCCTAATAAAGATCAAAACTGACCATTACAGTTAAAAAGCTGTATGAAGGCTTATAACTTAAAAAAAAACATTTAAAAGCAAAAAGAAATTCACTTCACAATGACACAAAGTGAGGAAAGGCAACAAATCTTTATCCAATTCATTTTTTGTCCTAAAATGATTAATAAATCTCATACTCCTTTTTATCTCCAATAACATCCTTTGATAATTGATTTTATTTCTTGTTTCAACAATTTATTTAATCTTATAATGTGAATATCTAGTAAAATAATAGAATCGTAATAATAGTTTGTTTATGTACAATTTTCAGTTCTAATTGGATATCTGAGTAAAATCTGGTGTGAGATATTGCTTGCAGTTGCTCATGAGGCGTGTTTGCTTAAAACACTTCCTACATGATCCCTGGAGTTGCATCTTTATGAGTAGTAGTTGCTGTTTTAACTAAAGGAACAACCCTTTTACTGCTGTGTCTTTAACATCTCTTTATTTCTTATGTGTGCTACTCACACCAGCTCGATATTATTTTAGAGTCTACAAAACAAATATCAACAAGCTGCAGCACTGTGTCAGACTACAGCTCTGTCTGATGCTTTACTGGTTCTACTATTACATAACCAGCGAGCCGCCTTGCATGAATCAATTATTCATCTCCATGTCATAACACTGAAGAGGCTTTGATTATAACAGACAGCCAGACAAGGCAGTGCACTAAATGTCAGAGTGAAAACACACACCAATCTCCTCAGAGCCATGTGGCTTTTTTATGTGACCACTGAGAGAGATCACCTTCAGATAAGATGTTTGTCTTTGCTGCACTCTTGATTTTAAAAACAGCCCCTAGCATTTTGGGAATCAACACAAATCTTCTCTACCCAACTAAGTGAATGTCTAGGTGTGTGACACTCATGATGAGCCGGTCACTTCAGGGCACACAGAAGAGCACAAATGTATATTCTTCTTTGTTTAGGTTTCCTGTCACGTTTCATCTCTTACAAGCTTTTCCAAGGCAGTTGTGATAACAGACCCATGCTTGCAGGAAGCTCAACCAAGGCATGGAATGAAAGCTGTAACATTTATGGAGACATTGATCTGGATTATATTTTTTAAATGACAAGTGACAGTGTCAGACACTTGACCTTTGTAGCTTGTAGTGCAATGTGTTGGTTTTGCTGCAAGTCTGATTGAATGTGTGTGCAACTTAAACTTAGATACTTCTGAGGTGTGTGTCTAAAATTCACTAATTGCTTTGAGGAAACATAATTGGTTTGCGCTACGTGGCTGATCATCCATATAACTTTTGTTATTTAATGGAATCAATGGAGAGTGGATGATGTTCAAAACAATCACAGATTGATCATTTCAGGAGGATAATGGAGTGCTGGAGACATTGTTGCTGCTTTTGGAGAGTCATGAGGACTATGAGGTAGACCGTGAAGAAGACTGTTTGGTCAGGCTGGGCTGCGTAGTTTAAACAGATAGATAGACACTGAATTGATCAAGAGGGAAATTCACAAAAATGCCCAATGTTCACAAATGGAACCTATTTCTATCATGTGCTGTGTGCCTCCTGATAAGTTAGCCACAGCTGGCAGGTATGATGTAAACCCACGTGTTGCTTTTTCGGTGATTTAGATTTGGATAGTTATTTTTTTCATCCTTGATGGATTCAATAGTATGCATTTATTTTGTTCATAGGTATTACAGAAGTTGCTTTGATGCTTGCATTGAACATTTAGCAACGTGCATTTCACATATATACTTGAGATATGAATGCAGTTTTTCAGTTTTTTTTATTTGGTTAATTTAGCCTTATCAAAAATCTTTTGCGCTTGCAATAAATAATCAAGCTCCCCTATAGCTAACCAATCAGGATTCTGTGGTGCTTTAGTTGCTGATGATTGACTACAAGGGTTTGTCAAAAGGTTGAACAGTACAGTACATCTGGATTTACATGTCAGAGTAATCTACCACAAGCATCTGTTCTGCACAACTTATCTCATGACCTGAGGTCACAGAAAGACTGAAATGACGACGAGCTGTAAATGTTCAAAGGCTTTAAGTGACTCAGGGATGAAGAACAGTTCTCTTCTAGTCCACGGTAAATCATGAGGGTAAAACTTACCATACTTCATAATGACAGTGTGTCCTTCATGTCTTTTGTACATTTCCTGCTATGGTTTGGCCTTGCAAAAACACCATCTGGGGCCCAGTGATTGTACTGTGTTTGTATCCCCCTGTCATTGGAGTTATAATGAAAGCCCCCCTGCCTGCTCTGGTTGGTTTCTTACATAAAAACTGAACACTATCGCCTCTTAATGAAAATGTTCAATTGAGTTCACTTTCACATAATGAGGCATGGTGCACTCATTGCGATTCAGGGGTGAAGTAGCAACATTGTTGCATTTTATATTTGATTCGGTTTGCGTTCACACTGCACTTTGTGAAGTGCACCAAAGTCTATCAAATGTTGTGTACCGTAGTTACCTGCCACTAGTTGGGGCTGTAGCTCCAGGTCAGTGGCTGCTGCCCTCCGAACAAACGCTGCAATATGACCCCGAAATTAACAGCATGCAGGACAGTGGAATAATGACATCTGGTAGCACGGTGCAGTTCTATTATTACATACGTTACATTACTATTACACTATTTTGATTCATACAAAGGAGATAAAGTTATATTTCGGCTGTGTCAGGTTAAACTGGCATATCAACCAGAGCCACGTGTAACCACATTTAGCACAGGCATGTGGACGTTAACCATCAAGGAGGACTGAAGGCTTGTTGTTAACAATACTAAAGCTAGCCACCCTCGGAAAACCTATTTTGACATTTGCTGTTGATTCTGAAGTGTCAGGCCAAATTCACTCCACAATTCACTGCTTTTTGGTTCACTTCCCTTGTTTGATTTGGATTGCGTTCTCACCTACGGCGAAACCGAACTCTGGTGCACTTGGAAGCCAAACTGAAACGCCCATTGTCAAGCGGCCCAGAGATCAGTTTTTTTCTACCGCACCAAAGTGAATGTACCCTAAGAAAACAAACTAATATTGTGAATCACAACATGACCTGTTGGAAATGATCTATCAAAAAGGAACTATGCAAATAAGCCTTGCTTATATTCATCTTTTTAAAGCTCCTGTGAGGAGTTTCAGCTGTTATGAAATGATGGAAAATGTTGATGCTTTTATTCTGCGTACATAGAAACAAGACCATCAGTACCAAGAATTATTTTTTTCTATATAACAATTGCACAGTAAGTCACAGCACAGTGCTTCACAATCGAAAGCAGGATGTAGCCTATTAAACATGCAAAGGACAAGATCAGAAAAGTGATCAGAAGTTTGTCTACTCCACACGATTTGGTTTGCTAAAATCCACACAAATTAACATTTCTTCAAAGGATCTTAAAGTTTTTAAACAAACAAGCAAACAAACAGATGTTTACAGCATTATGGGAAGCACGGCCAACCTAAAAGGCAAGGCAAGACATTCTATCAGTCTCCGCAGTAACTTATACATTTGCTTTTATGGAATTAAATAAGTTAGGGCTTCTTGACGTGTTTTTTATTCACAACAATTTAGTGGGAGTTTGTATTTTTAATCTGCCCTGGAGTTTTCTGTTAACTTCACACAAGTCTCAATCGTATCACATGAAGGTTTATACATCATCACTGAATCCATCACATGCCTTCTTGAAAAAACAACGGCATTAAGTTTCAGTATTGCTCCATAAATGATAGATGCAAACAATATAATGATCAGTCATGAGGCCAACAGTTATTCCTGGTACATTACCATTAGTATTGAGGGTATAAATATTTATAGTCTACTTCACACTATTCCATTTGCAGCGCTTTGATTGCCACAACCTGGTTTTCTAAAAATGGATATAAGACATTTCCTCTAGAGTTTCAAAGCACCAGTAAAGAGCATTCTCATTACTGAGATTATGTTTACACATACAGAGTTTAATACCTTCACTCTAACTCATTCCCAGAGGTTACCACAAATAGTTTTGATTCTATTTTGAGGAATGACTCAGGATTCAAACAAGGTGTATGAACATGTGAGACAATGTTAAGTGTCTTAAGGATGTTTGTTTTTCGTCCAGTTATTTAGTGCTTTGAATCCTTTTGTCACTGTGTACACAGAGTGAAGTATGACAGCCTGAGAAGGCATGAAATACATGGTGTCTGTCTGTGTTTGAGGGAGATAAAAGAGGAAAAAAAACAAGAGAGAAGAGAAAGAGAGGCAGATCAAAGACTATGAAAGAGCAAGGCCCTGTATCAAAAATGAGGCTGGAAGACTCTCCCTCCTCTCTCCATCGTGCTCTCCCCTGATCATCCACCCTGAGGAGAATAAAACCAATCCATGTTAAATTATAGATTAAGGCCCAGCTCTGGCTTTGGCTCGGCAGCTGGCAGGCTGCATTCACGTTGAACTGCTGCTGTTTTACACACTTCTACTGCCGCTACTGTTGCCTCACCTCATTGCCTTATTAAAATAAACATCAAACACTCTCCACAGATGAATAAAATGAAATTTAAAAGAGACTGTATGAATATGTAAAGATTGTTTCCACAATGTGCTTACTGTACACGGATGTAGCTGAGTTGGATTCTCCGTTTCATGGATTAGTTACAGTAACCCTTTAGTATCACTTTATAGTGACAAGTTTTATTTTTTTACTGGAATTTTTTTTATTCACCAGTGGGCTTTGTTTTTTTTCATTGGAAAGTTCGGAAAACGTACCACTAAAACTGCAATGATCCTGCAGGTTGGTTTCGGTCAACAGCAGAAAAGATTCTTGTGGGGGTTTGAAGAAGACACTCACCCTTATGGACTGTCTAACTGCTGCTAATCTGGTAAAGAATGCTGCATTTGTCAACAGAGAATCATGATGTCACATCCACTCTTCTTTACTTCAGAAACATCAAGTAAACTAATAAAAGTTTTCAAAAAATGTTACTTTTAATCATAAATCAGTGTGATAATTATGAAACATAACGAAACAATCCAGGTATAATTTCACCCCATGTCCCATCTGTTAACATGGAGAGATACAGGTTTATGATCTATACTGCATCCACTCAGTAGGGGGAGCTCTAGATCGCTTGGCTTCACTTTGATGGGGCTGTTGTTCCGTTGTTGTTTTTTTCTTCACCTTCCTGTGCACAACAGAAAGAGCATCCTCCTCTGTACCCAAAGACAAAAGCTCAAGCACTATTGTTGACAATTTGAACAGTTCATGAAAATAGATTAAATAGAGCTCTTTCATTGTGTCAGTCAAGCCAAACTAAACAGACTATCGGATTCTAAAAATCTGTCGAGGGGCTTTGGAGAGCACAGATATTGAGAGGCTGCGAGGTTATTTAAGTCAAACAAGTGTGATAGAAAATACATTAATTCCAGCACTGTGGCTTTATTTAGTTAATTTCTGTAGATAAGCCGAATCTATTTCAGCAGCTTTTTGTTACTTATAGTTTTTGTTTAGTGTGGTCTAATTTTGTTAATATGTTTTTTCTGTGCTATTGTGTGGCTCCCATCGTACCTGTAGCTTTTGTTAAATTAGATAATTTATAACTAAGCAGAGACTCAGTCGGTTGTCTCTCAACCTGAAGTTCGGCGGGTTCGATCCCCAGCTCCTGCAGCACATGTCTGATGGACACCTAACATAGCAGCCTCTGCCAAAAGTGTGGGAATGGAGTGCGACTGGGTAAGTGAGACCTGTAGTGTTAAAAGCTCTTCAAGTAGACTATAAATGCCATACAAGCTTAAGTCCCTTTACTGTTTACCTTTTGTACAGTGATGCATAAACCACAACACATGACCAGTTTCCATGCCACAGCACTTTATTCACAAAACAGCTGGAGATAGATTCACTCCCTTTGATCTGAATTGAAGCACTTTCTTGTCTTCTCTCACAATGTATTTTTAGTGGCCAGAGTATAAGTAGAAGAAAAACTGCCAATTCTACATCTTGCATAAATATAGAGTCCAGTGTATGAAAATAATGAACGTTTAATTTTGGTACAGTCTGTGATCGAAAATAGAAATCTTTATCTGTTCTCCACATCAAAAGTGCAACAACGATATTGTTACATAACAACACTTAATATTTCTCTTACAGTAAATTCATGCAAAGCAAATCTCATAGGGCAGTCAAAGGCATCAAGAAAATGTCCAAAAATACCAACATCAAACATGATACATGCATTTTAAACATCTTCATCATGCTGAACCAGTCCAAGCTACAAATAGAATTAACCTCACAACGCAATCTGCTTCATGGGAAAATCAAAACTTCTGTTAGACATTTTATATCCTGTATTTAAAACACGGAGGTTCTCTAAAGGCAAAGTTCAGTTTGTGCAGATTTTCTCCTTCGTAGCCAACAAGCTAAATCATGTTTTTAATGCCTGTGTAAAGCATAAAAAAATATAAACTGAGAAATTACATTGGCTTATTTTGCTAAGCTAATGCAAAAGTATGGACATGTGTTTCTTTCACTCAGTAGAGAAAGAATGAAAATAATTTGCATGAACTTTAGATATTCCAAAAGAAAAATGCTAAAGGCCTACATTTACAGGCAGTTACTTTCATGGGAATTGGAAGGTTGAATACAAACATGAGCAGCACACATATCTACACACACAAACACACACACACACACACACACACACACACACACACACACAATTGGCCTGAGGAGTTATAATTTTGAACAGTGACTTTCACTATAAAACCAAAACACTAGCATTTGGCCTTTCACACTCTTCCGCTTCATTCCTTACCCAGATGTGTTCGGGATCTCTACAAATGTGTCAATGTGCATGTACATTTACTGATATGATACATATGCATGCAATACAAGGCCTGAGGCTTAGCAAACCTACTAGCGTTAAAATAATGCCATGCAACCATAAAGATTTGCAACTGAGGTAAGACAGCCTGTATGTAAGGAACATTCGGGAACAAGATCATGCTCTGTTGTACATTCATAATGGCAATTGATGTGACTGACAGAAATCACAGTGATTCCTTTAGCCTATTTTTAATTAAGGTGGTTTGGAGGCAGTTCCATTACGAAAACATTACAATGCCTTCTTTGGTTTCATCAGTAGTGTCTCATTCTTAAGCTTTTAGTTAGGTCAATAAGTAGATAGATTGGTAGATATGGGGAACTGCCTTTTTAATATAGTTTGTCTTACAGGAATTCTTCCCTGCCCTGAGTTCAACACAGTGACACTTGGGAGAAGTAATGTGCTCAGCAGATAATCTGCAAAAAGTGTAGTGCATTTGTTAGAAAATCACACAGAATAAGAAGGGTCCCATGTGAGCTATTAAATTGACAAACCCCTCAATGTTTAGCTTGCTTTATTTCTTTGCTGCAGATGATATGTTAAAAGCTGGTTCTATTTAATCATCACAAGAACCCTTGTTCACTCTGCACCTCTGATCCTGACTGCAGTTGGACTTTGTTCCAAATATGGTGTTTTCAACTGGCTTCAAAGTACCTGTAGAGTCTTTTTGTTCATTAGGTTCAGTGTCTTTTTGGGGATCAGGAGTCTGATCCGATTCATGACACAGACTGGGCACTGAGACTCCATGTGTTTCCTGATCGGACGAGCAGAGATCCTGCCATTTCTTTCTATTGGCATCAATCCCATCGACCATTGGCTGCAGCTTCCTGTTGAGCTTCAGCAGTGCCTGGGACCAACACAGGAGAGTTCAGAGTTTATTTTTTCCATAGTTAAACTGTGCCCCAGTAAATGTTAAACTGGAGACTTCATGGGTACCTGATAAAGGGGTTTGCATATTCCATCGATCCACTCCATCTGAAGAGCAGGTAATTCATCTTTGCGGTTGCGGTCAAATATAGCCTACAGAGGATGATACAATTCTGCCGTCAGTGACCAAAGGCATTTAACAAAAATATTAGACAAAAAAACTCACCAAGTCAAGGACATGGTTTGAGTGTATGCTGACTTGAGAGCTTTCTTGCTTACCGCTGGGGTCAACTTAAGCTCAGACCTCTCTCTGTCACCTTGTTCAAAGAATTCACTCGTCACCAGCTCTGCAACCTTATGACATAAATGCCACCCATCATCATTTGTTATTTTAATCAAACAGGATAAAACAATCTGAGCACTTTAGTTAAAGTATAAACTCAAAGCTATGCTGTGATATAGCAAGTAAGATAGAGAGCATGCACATTTTCTTTTGCTTAAAACTATACTAAAAACATTGATTTTTTTCCAGACACCATCAAATACGACATATACATTCACATCTTAAAACATGAAAGCATAGATATGAAAAATTATCCCAGTTGCTAACACCTGTTTGGATATCTTCCAAGGACGAGTCACAGCACCAAGATCGCATGCGGTCATCAACATTGACCTGTCAATGACATCAATTCAAGCTCAATACTAGCAATTTGTTTTTGCAAGTTGCAGCTAAAAGAGATTTGGGCAAAGTAAAAAATGTTATCGATGTAACACAAACCTGAGGACTTCTCTGTGTCCTTCATCTGTCCAGACAAATTCTCCAGAGAGAACACAGTCAAAGAATTTGGTTCTGCGCCTTACAATGCAGTGAGAAATTCAAGGATGCAGCAAACGTTAAAAGGCAAAAGAAAACATTCCAAAGCAGTTTTTTTACCACATGAAAAATCTTAATGGTAATTCTTCTTATTCAGCATAAGAATTTACACTCAGAATCTGTGATAATTCTTCATTTTCAATTGAAACTTTGAATATATAAAAAAAGACAACTTACTCAAAGTGCAAAGTAAGGTCTGTGGAGAGAATAGCCTGCTTCAATAGTTGCATCATGTTGCTGTACTCCTTAGAGCAGAGGTTTGCAAAGATATTGTGACCCTGTGAGAAAAAATAATAGCACATACAGTACACACTCACACCAAAGCAGGCAAGGATGAATAATAGCGGTAGAATGTCTTTTTCCAGCCAATGCATTGGTAAAGTCATTGCTCACTGTCAAACAAAGCCCCCATTATCAATGTTAATTAGCAATGTATATGGACTTTCTCAGACCTCTTTTGAAATAAATCAATAGAGAAACAGTTCTTAATGATCAAACTGATCAACACCTGAGAAGAAGCAGCCTCATAACGTCCCTATTGGTCACTACTGCCGCCTACCCACAAGCAGTTTGTGCCCAGCAGTGTCCCAAAGTGCAAACTGCATAGACCATGCTTTCTGTTAAAGACCACCAGGGCTTTAACAAATATGCTTAAACATGTGTCAAAAATTCCAAAATGTTCCAATAAGGATCAAACATTTCATCATGAATGACTGTAGGTGTTTTATTAGGTCAGGTGTTTGTAAAAATTGACTGTTTGTCTAACATCAGCTAAAGTAGCTATTTGTCAACTAAAACCACTAACTACGGGTAAATCCAAAACCATCATATTCCACAAACCTCTGAATAACTTGAGCATTACAATTGGATAAAATTGGTCTGACCTCACTTTGCAGAATCATGACAGCATGGTTGAAGTGATGATGCTCCAAGGTGGCTGATGTCCCGTAGAGAAGAGCCAGAGCAGAACCTGTCCTGAAAGAAATAAACTGAGTGTTAAGAAGTCGTTGCAAATGTTAGACACCTGTTTTTAAAAAAAATAGGTATGGGTCACCTACTTGGCTTGAAATGCATTGTTTGTGCCTCGGTGGTCCAAGTCATGACACAGACAGCCAACCATCAGTGCCAGTATCTCGGCATCTGACAGCTGGAAGCTGGCTGTCTGACAAAAGTAAAGCAGATAGCCATGAACCTACCAATACACTCAGACGAGTCAGTCATAAAGTGGAACTGTTTTGTTTGGGATTTGTAGAAATGGATAGGATAGGCGATAGGGTAAGATGGGATAGAATGGGATGGGATTGATTGGAATAGTATTGGGTGGGATGAAATGGGATAGTATAGGATTGGATAACATGGGAGCAAAAAGGGTAGGACAGATTGGGAGAGGATGAGATGTTTTTGGATTTATTCTTATCTGTAGAAGTGGGATAGGAAAGGATAAAATAGTAGAGGAGAAGTAAATGATAGAATTGGATTGTATGGGACTTTTTTTTTTTTATCAGAAGAGGCATTTCATGTTTGCTTGTTCTTAACAAACGTGGTCAACCTGAAAGTTTATCATTCTGTTTGACGAATAACTCAAAGACTCCTCCTTTGAATTTTCTCTGAATGATGTTTGTCAAGTGATCAATTTCATCCTACTAATCTCTTGGTGACCGATTGCTGATTTGTTTAAGATCCACAAGTCGTGTTCAGCTCTGCCTCTTAGATTATGTTTTGGATTGCACTGTTGTCTAGAGTTTGACTTAACCTTCACCCATTTTATTTATTTATCTGCTTGTGATGTAGTTATTTACTTTTGCAAAGACAGTACTCACTTCTGAGACTGTGCCTTGCTTATGAGTTCAGTCACTTGTGATTCTATGGTCGTCACACAGCAGGTATACCTGCTCTTTTCATTACAGGCTTTAAAAATAACATTATTGTTTTTTAGGATCTAAGTTGGTTTATTTTGGTGGAAATGTCCTTTATTGTATTACACAGTCTGACAGAATGAAGTACGATAGAAGCAAAGATGGTGCTAAATGACTCAGGGTGGAGACAGTATGGCATAAGACGCTGGCTAAAGACATTGAACATCAATCTGACTTAATCAAAGTTAATATGTTGAAACTTACTGTGATCATAACAAACATGCACTGCGACACATTGAAGGCATGTCTCCAGTTATGATATGCCACAGTTCTGTAGTTTTTCCTCACAGTCAGAAGCCAGCGACACAAAACCTACAGGAAGCCAGACACACAGGTTACATACATACATAAAAATTAACAGCATGGTCTCTAGCGCCTGTCCCACAGCCTCACCTCATAGTCGATTTTAAACTTTTGGACGACTCCAAGTTCCAGAAACATCCGAAGAGAAGCAGTAATCATGGCGTCATTGTCCAAGGAGAAGTCATTGAAGTGGAACTCGTCTATGCCTAACTCATTGCTCAGAGGGATCTTAGCTGCCTTAGAGGAAGAGGACAAAGCTGTCAATCAAAGAAGTATGCAAGCAACAGGAACCTTTTTGTTTTGAAATGACAAATCACCTGCAACCTCTAACAAGCATCAGTTTTCGTACATTGCAAAAAGTATAGTGATAATGTTCATATATGAATTTGGTTTTCTTAATGAATACCTTGAGTCTGTCAACTTCCACTTTGGAGCAGGTACCATGATAGGACAACATCTGAAATCAAAGTATTGTTTTCAGAATGCTAATGATGAAACCCTAAAGCAAAATCAAGACAATCATTGCTCTTCAGAATTTTTCATGCAATCCACCTCTCCTACTTGTTATGTATTCAAGATCAAAGAAAGTACAGCTCTTCTTTCAAAACCAACATGTTGCCATGTTTTTGTTGCCTGAGAGAAAGAAATCCATCAGGTGTTTAAGAGAAACAGTAAAGAGTAGGTGATGGAAATACTAGTGTGTGTGTGTGTGTGTGTGTGTGTGTGTGTGTGTGTGTGTGTGTGTGTGTGTGTATGTGTGAGTGTGTGTTGCCTTTGATGAAAGGTGAGCAGACTGGCACATGCATTTATCATTAATTATTGAAAAAAGTTGAAATATTTATATCTGAGGAGAACCATGTTTGCTCAGGATAATGTGAGTGCTCAGGTTAGATACGGTGCAGTGGAGCAGAGCGCAGATGGTGACACTAATGAGTATGAAGAGATTCTGTAAGGATTAGTATTAGTCAGTGACGCCATTTTACGCTTCAATTATATATATACCAAAAACAGTAAAACATTGTAAAGCTATACAGCTAATACATCTTTTTATTTTGGTATGGTATTAATGGTTGTTATCCAGATCTGTGAAATTACCCAAAGTTTGTCAGTGAATTATTAGCATCTCTCAATCTAATCAAGGTTTTATTTGTAAGTTTATTTTTTTTTAATTTTGACAATTTAAAAAATGTTTGGGTTAGGGCTAAGTAGATTTCTCAAATTTGAAAGAAACATAAATCATGTGAAAAGACAAGAAAAGGAGAAGGAAAGAAATCCACACAAATAAATCAATATAAAGATCTTAGGTTTCTTAATTGGTGGAGAAAACTAAAAGCGGTGTTGGTTTCAGCTGATTAGATGCAGTACGTACATCCAGTGCAACAGACTGCTTGGCCCACGTCTTCTTCACTTGATTGTACATCATTGTATTATTAATTCCCAGTCCACAGAATATCACAAATGCCTGTACACAAAGAGAAAGGCAGAGAAAACGCATAAAAAGATCATTTTTAAATCTAACTCATTTAACTAATAACAATTACACTTTTGTCCAGTCCCCTGTAATCAAAGTTTGAAATACAACTTACCTCAAACAGTCTCTGATCTGCATCACTGAAGGTCTTCCTGTCCAAGCGATTCAGTATTTGAGCAACACCTGTTGGAAACATTTTGTTAACAGTATCATGAGAACTATTTCCCAGTGAGGACAAAATGATTATTTCAAGTTAATATACCAATTATCTGATGAGTCCGATTCCAGATAGGGACACACAAGACTGATCTGATGTGAAACCCTGATGCCTGATCCGCCTGCAATGAGAGGAAACAGTAACAACAGAGAAAGACTGTGTTTGTTTGAGAACTCTATTTTCTAGGATCTACAAGGCCCAACATTTTCATTTTGACTAGAAAACTATAAAATAATACCCATAAAACAAAATAAAAATAATACAATACAATGTGTGTGGCTTAAAAACATTAACCTACATAGTTCTGTTATGTTGACGGATCAATCTATGTCACAGCTGAAATGATTCTATATTATTGATCAGTTAAAGGTTGTAGAATGTGTCTGTGTCCATGCATTTGTGTGGGCTCTAATAGTTCTAATCGAGAGACAACTGTGTCCACACCTCGGCATCAAAGCGTGGGTCCTGACACACATCGCTGATGTTGACGGGCAGTCCTGTGGAAGCCACAAGCTCAGCAATACTGTTATTGATCAGCCAATCAGAACAGGATAGCTTCTCCATGCTTATGTGGACAATAACACAAACAGGAAACAATAGTCAGGGAAAGGGACTTAAATGCACAACAGAAGTAAATATTGATTGAGTTATGCCACTTGAAACCTCCCTATATTAGAAGCACATTGATGCTATTCATCTCACCCGATGTCACGGTCCACGTTGCACAAAGGAGACATGAGCTCAAACGTCTTGGAGAACTTTACAACCTATAGAAAAAAAAAAACATGCATCCATCACAAACAGCAGCAATATCTTTTAGCAACAAAGGTAAAAGACATTTGCACAAGGAATGTTACATAATTCGATACAAATAAGGGGAAAATATATATATCCGTTAGGCAGAAAGAAACTCCATGGCTGATAAAGGGGCCGAGCTGAGGTCTCACTGGTGAGTCGATGTCTTCAAGAAGAAGCACAGAGCAGCGTTCACACTGCAGGAGCGTCAGCGCTCGCTGCATGATCTTTCTCACAATCTTCTCCAGGTCAGTCTGCTCCTCAAACAGGTCATTTACCACTTCCAGCAGAGTCTGTGGCAAAAACAAGGACACCGTTTTAAAACATTTCTAATTGAAGGATTTATCAAAAGGATTTGGGGTAAAGAATTGTTGCAACAAACATCATTTTTATAGTAAGTCTCCAGTTGCAATAAAACAATCCAAAATCTTTTGCAGATACACAGCTCACATTCTCTTACCCTACTCCTCTCATACTCCTTGCGAGACTCTGAAAAAAGCTTGGCATTGGAAATAGATATTCCACAGAAAGGAAGATACATCTGCAGTACCTTGGTGGAAAAAAAAAATAGAAACAAAGATAAGATGCATGCATTATATACATGCATTATATATCAATAGTAATTTGTGTTTTTACGACGGCATTTAACCGGGTAGTAGAAAAATACATTATGTAAGGGTGGAAAGTCATGATGGGGTTAGCTGCCTCCCTGCACAAGTTTCTCTCAAATAGATTGCCAGTTAATGAAGTATTGATTCAGAAGCAAAAAGGCATTTAGTGAGACATCAGAGGCCTTAAATGTCTAAATAAGCTGACAGATCAAGACATTTCTTCTCTATTTTTAGTGTCTTTGTTGTTTAAAAGTATTAAAAGGCAGAGCTTTGCTTTCACTTCATTTTTGAGTTCTCTTTAGAGTCACACACAGCAGCAATCCTTGAAATGCTGAAACTTCTGCAGACTCATCACTTTGTTTAAAGCTGATTCCTTTGATGAAGTGGCTGGAGATCATACGTATAAAGCTTATACGGTTTCCTACAACTTTATTCTGCCATCTTGTGGACAAAATGTTGCATCTTGGTGAACTATGAAAATTGGTGAAAAAAAACAACGTTTAGATGATTGTTGCACTAGTGCTCTCTGAATTTGGTTGTCTTGTTTGTTTATTTTTATTTTTCATTGTGCAAATGTGAAGAAAATACAAAACAGTGCATACAAAACATAGAGTAGGAGGACAGTTTAGACAAACCGCAAAATATTCAGACATCAACTAGTATAGACTTCAACAAACAAAGACCTTACAAAACAATAGGAAATCATAATAAAGAAAAAAAGGTATGAGCAGGGAAAAGAAGAGAGAAAGGGGGAGGGTGTATGATGAATCTGAAAGAGAGAAAGGTGTTTATGTGTGTGAGTTTTCATCTATAAATGTGTTGATGTGTGTATTTATGTTTGGTGTGTGAACGGTGAGGGTTTGTGTCATGTTTATGTTGCGGGGTTAAGGGGCTGCAGCAGGAGTTTTGGGGTCAAAGGTCCACTCCAGGTGATATGATATGAGGCAATGGAGGAAGAGGCTGGAGAGGCTGATGGCACCGTTTGTCATGTCCCGCAACAGCAGCCCCCAGACCCTCATTTCTGCAGGACCTTGCCAGTTTAAGGAGTGCAACCCCCCCCCCCCCCCCCCCCCCCCCAAGTGCTAAATAATAAATAAATAGTAAATTGTTTTTTAAACCTGGTTTAATGTTCTGGTGTTGTAGTTTTGTTGCATTGTCCTGCCCCTCCCTCTTGAGTTTAATAATGTACTTATCCAGCTTGAGTGAAATTACCACCTTGATTTTTTTTATTGCCTGGCAACACACTTCTACAAGGAACCATTGCTTTTCACATAAGTGCTATATACAAATTTACTTTTGTATCAACAAACTGGGAGAATGAAATTGTATGCATAAACTGTTGAACCATAAATTAAGCTTAAACATGCAGATTATTGTGAACGCACATCAAGTGCATTGCTGAGGGAGCAATTGGAAGTACATCCACTCAAAAGTGTTTTCTATAATGCATTTGTATTGCACAGCCAGATATATTTAATGCTGCATGCATGAGAAAGAGGTTGACCTCCTCTCTTCATTTCTCTTGTGAGGGAACACATTCCCCTTTCTCCACAGCCATTAAAAAGGGTTTCACTGTAAAAACAGTTTTCAGCTTTATGGCTCAAGAGCCTCTGCAGTGAAGTGTGTGTGTATGTGTGTGTGCGCACGTGTGTGAGTGGAGTGGAGGGGTGTGATTCACAATATACCACAAGAATCCAATTTTATCTCCATCTCGAAAATGCTCTAACTGGTCAAACAAAGTGCAATAGTGTTAAAGAGGCAATACAGCGATGATAATGTGAAATAATCCTTCTGATAAATGTTCCATTAGTCACAATCAGCCTCACCTTCTCATCATCCTCAGTGAAGGGTGTGCCCATGGGATTTTTGTTGATTGCTTGTACAACACCAACGACTTCTCCATCGCTGTTACAGATGGCCATGCAGAGGATGGACTGAGTCTTGTAGCCTGTTAACTTGTCGATCTCATCACTGAAGCGGTGGTCCTGCATGGGGAGAGATGATTGCTTGTATATCATTCATACATATCCACACATGTACACACGTATCATATACTGTACACTTGGTTGTGTAAAGATGATACCAGTTCAGCCACACTCTCTGCAACATTTTGGCTTTTACGTGCGTCTCGAGTTCAATACTCTGACGCATTGCACGGTGCTACTGTATCTCTGTTTTTATTTATGTATTCATATTTTTGTTTTATACCATAACGGAAAAAGACTCGCTGACACACAACAACTCGATTGCAGTGACAGACCTCAGGGGGGTCCGCATTGTCATGTTGCCTTAGCCTCCCAAGCAGCCCAGGGCCAAGATATAATGATGTAAAAGGCAACTGGTCGAGTGTGTAACACAAGAACTGGCTTGTGGGAAGCAATGAGAACTATTATTACGCTTGCTTTTCTCTCTTTATTATCGGGGGCAAGCATTTTTCTGAGACATCATTGAGGTTATTACCTACATCCTCCGTTTCCCCGGGATAAGCGACCCCTTCAATGAACTTTACAAACAGCTTGTGAAAACATTGTGATCAATTTACTCCCAAGGGTGATCCTGTTTACAGACGTTGTCATACATCTATAAACACAGCTTCCCTAACTGTGAATAAATCTGCATTAACTTTTGTCTCAGTGTAATAAAATGGCTCATTTACCTCATATGCGTTTGGTATGTTTACAGTTTCCCCGTGCTCTGCAACATATCCAATGATTCCTTTTCCCCACGGAACCTGTACCTCATTTGAGTTCAGGGTGCTTGAAGATGGCCTGACTGTGGTACCCGAGTGCACATCAAAAAATTTGGACACAAGTGTCCTCTTGTGCGCGGGTCCCTCCACAAGGAACAGCGAACACCTGTCTGCATCCACCAGGATACACACATTTATCAGGATCTTATAACTGAGGTTTGTCAGGTCCAAATCATTGGAAATATCCTTCACTAACTCCAGAAAAAACTCCCTCTCGTTGGTTTCCTTGAGTCTGTATTTGTAATCGATGGCGCTGGACGCGTACTGGGGCACGTTGACCCTGGACTCCAGCAACGCGCTCAGGATGTGCGCTGTGGTCGGAGGAAGGGAGCTGGCTTTACGCAGGAGCGCGCGGCGCCTCATGCTAGACTGGGAGTCATGCTCGCTCAGGCTCACATGTTCGTCGTAGGTCCGGTGTGCGGTAGTGGCTTTGGAGCGAGCAAAGTTTCGTCGCAGCTCCATGTGGGACGATCTGCGACGGAGCCCGTCCGGGTTGGTCGGCCAAAGCGGGTCCCTGGCTGCGCCGCGCTTCTCCTCGGCTGTAGTGACTTTGGAAGGCGGGTGCTCTTTTAGCCATCTGCTCACCTGATCACACTTCGCCTTTCGAATGAGGTACTCCTCGAAAAGATCTGGATGGAGATCCAAAAACGCCTCTATATCCGAAAAATCAAATGTTGTCATCGTGTAAAGCTGCTTTAGAGACACTCGAATATAATAGAAGAAGAGTAAGATAAGCGGTGATGCAGCCGAGCTTCTCAGGGAAGTGTAGTCCTCAAAACATTTATTTATCCGTCCCCTGCTCGAGGCAGTTTTCCTCCCTGATCGAGCAGAAGTGGTCAAATGGACTCAGTTTGTTTCAGACCGAAGGGATGACGCCTGAGAGAGCGACAGCATACAGCTGTCAGTCAATCAGCAGAGATTGAGCGGGGTCTCTGGAGATTTCTGAGGAACACTATGCAGAGGTGTAGAAAAGAAAGGCGCATACATATTCTCCCTGCAAATTGAAAAACTGCAGGGCAGGCTGTTCTCTCGCTCTCTTTATTCTATACCACCAGAGACACTCTGTGCAGGGATCCAATCAGAACCGAGAAACGATTTAATGTATCATCTACATTGAAAACGTGCAGGCAAGACACCGTTTCTTACAATGCAGTGTGTAGTTGGAGTTATGTGTTTGAAAGGGGCAGTTCAAGTCAACAAAGAAATACTGTATATGTAAATTAATGGACTGATTGATGTTGAGGGATATGAACTAATGAAGATTAAGAAGTAATTAAAACAGTACGCCTCCATTCAAGCATACATTTTTAATTGGAATAGATTGATTGATTTCAGGCTAAAGTACTTCATGACATTATGAGACTTTCTGACAAGGATATGTCAAAATCTAATTAAAAAAAAAAAAAGAAGTCAAGTTCATAATGCAAATCCTTCAGTTTGGACCAGTACAGAGTGACGCACCAAAAAAGTGTCAAAAGATACAGAGCAAATTTTAGGAGCATTTATTGTTTCGAAGTCAGTAGGGGCCAAAAGGAAAGTTTTGGGTTGCAGCTTTTTTTTTTAAAACTGTGGGATTAAACTGGCAGTTTGCAATGTAAGTTTAGAATATAATACCAAATCTTTTTTTTTTTTTGTCTGTATCACAAGCTGAATTAATTTCCCAGTGTGTTTCAGAGGTTATGGCTATACAATTCATTCTGTTGGTGTGTTCAACTCTGTAGGGTTTAAGCATCATCCTGCATCTGCACAATATGTTTTCTGTTTAGTGGAATCACTGCAGTCTGAGGGGCATTTACAATGCAGTAGCAGGAAATGTAATCCGCTGGTTCCGCAGGGGCAGAGCAGGGTAATTGGTTACTGGACTTAGCTTAGGCTGCTTGATAAGTCTTGGACTGAGCCTTTGGACAAGGTCTCTTGGGAATCCCAATTAAAACGCAGAATGCAGAATATGGGTCCTCTGAGGGCCAACAAACAAGGTAAACCTTACTGCTTGGAAACATGACATGTCAAAGGAGAGGCAGCTTGCATTGATTATCAGTCTTGGCTGTGAGCTGATATTTTAAAGGCCCTGAAAATGTATGAAAAAGGGTAGATAGTGTGTTCTGATGATAGAATGTTTAGGAGATTGCAAAGGAGAGATTTCTGCATTAGTTTTTTCTCAGTGAATCAGTAAGATAATCCATGCACATATTTGATAAATAAAACCAAATTCTGAGGGGGTTTAATGTCAGTGATGTTGTTTCCATTACTGTAAAACAACAACAATATAGGATTGCCAGACTGGGATGATTTAAATGCACTTTTGTTCACTCACCAGGAGTTTTAACATTTTCATACTAAAGGTGAACAGCAGCTGAGAGCACTCACCAAGGGCTGACACAATAGTCAAGGTTCCTTAACGGGGACAAAATTTCATCATGGTGTTTGACGGAAATAGCGATCTCTTGAAGAAGGCCAGATTTGAAAAATCATGGTGACTTTTAGGTTTGAAAAATCAGAAGTGTGACTTCTTTCAAAAATGAAAGAAGGAAACATAAATGAAAAAGACAGAATTTTGAGGACAAAGTAAAAAGCTCATAACTCCATGATGCCTTGATCCTCATAGATTTACTGAGCCCTTTGATATGTAACGCATGATAAAATGGGTAAAGCCATGTGCATTACAGTTCCTTTTTGTGTTCTTAAACTTGCATCAGACTCTCGTGTAGTCCTGTATGCAGGCTCAGCCGAGGCAGAATACCAGCACCATGGACAGCGCAGTTTTACCCTCCACTAAATCCTCAGAAAATATATTAACAAAAATAATCACACAATTCCTCAATCAACTATAAAGGTGCCTGTTTCTACTTTTACATCACATCACTACTTTCACAAAGGTGCCTGTTACTCCTTTCAACTGCTTCAGTGTTGCATCGGAATACAGACGTGTTAGGATCAGACTTAAAGCTGTTCCTTAGCACTTACTGACGTTGTTTCATCCTCTCTAGGTCCTTGCTTGTGATGCACTTACTCTCATATGTACGTCACTTCGGACAAAAGTGTCTGCTAAATGAAATAGTAGAATGGCAGAAGAAAATCTGATCGCATAACCGTTTAACTGTTTCCATGTTTTCATAGGAATGCAGACAATGAAAACCTGACTCCTGTAACAACACACCTCTCACACACACACACACACACACACACACACACACACACACACACACACACACACACGCACACACACACACACACACACACACACACACACACACACACACACACACACACACACACATACCTATCACACACGCACACACACACACACACACACACACACACACACACACACACACACACACACACACACACACAGAGCTTGTATCTGGTTTCAGAGCTTGTAAGCTGGACCCTGCTTGATTTTCATTCTGCTTAGCTCTGTGAGATCACCAGACTGTGAACATTTAATATTATCAGATTATTATGACGCCTTTGATAACTGGATGATGGACATTCCGATCAGTGATTGCACACTATATATCAAATTATAGACAATATATGAAAATTCAGCACAATTTAAACCCCAGTTTTACAGCTGTTAGCCCCAAAAAGCTAAAGAGTAACACATTTTCAAAAGGTTTTGGTTGATGTTAGTTCTTGTTCAAGCAAATCAACATAGTTATGATGTTGCTTCAGCATGTCTCAAATGTTTTCATAGCAACACTCTGCTCACTCACAGTGTGCTGTGGGCTAGGTCGGGTGTCATTCACTCTGATCCTTTTGTTTGTTGTAACTCTGGCTGTCCAAGGAATTCAAACCCACCTCACTGCTTACAAGAACACAAGAGAGTCCAGTCCTATCGACGCAAGCCTCACTGGTATCTATTTCAGAGGAAGAGGGCTGCTTCCTATCTACACCAGGAGAATATTAGACACTTATTGGCTATCTCAACTCAACTTCAACTTAATTTTCCCAGAAGGGCGATTGGTTTTCCAGCAAGGCATTAAAGGAGAGATAAAGACAAAAAAATAAGATACAAGTAGAAAGCTAACGAGGTAACATTGAAAAAGGAGAAATTGGTTTGATTTCTTCTGGACCATTGCCTGGTAAGTGTTTTTTTTTAATGTTATTTTTTTATATTTATTTTCTTGTATTTGATTTTATATATAATCATTTAATGGGTATTGTGGCAGAGTATTGTAGCATAGCGAGATAGTTAAACATAATCTGGCCACAGCACCTATCCTCCTGATTCATATTCCTCTCTCTTTACTAAAACATTTCACTCCTTTTACCTTTCACCCTCTCCCCACCATCCTGTATTTTGTGTCAGAGCAGCGAGATGGATCCCAAGTCATCAATACACCACAGCATCTCACCTGGTTTAGGTGGCAATTATCACCTTGGTTACGGAGGAAACATCATAAATAAGTGAGTTTAGACACAGAACTTGTTCAGAAAGTCAAACATAGTTGCAGGATTAAACATTTCAAGTGTTTTACCTTTACAGGCCTATCATCAGTCAACGTTGCTATTACAATACTGGCAGAAAGAAAAGTAAAGTTCGCCTCAATGACCAGCTGTGAGTAGCCATGGGTCTATATTTTCATTCAAAAAATGAAACATTTAATTATATCAGGATAAAATGTAGTCAAACAAATGCAGACATTTTCTTTGCATTTTCAGCGTACCAAAACCGACTGATATAAATATGGCGTGAGTATGCTTCTGCTGTGAAATCATGGACAGAATAGAGTTAGTTTCTTTCTACTTGCATATAAACTTTACATTCATCTTATTTCCCTGTTTCTGTAATAGGGAGAAAATGATAAAGATTGCGACTCCAAAGCAGCATCCCTATTCATCCCACATCTCCCAGTTTGCAATGTTCCCATCATTCTGCTCTCCAGATGATCCTGAAACAGGAGTCAGAGCAACTTCCAAACTTGTCCTCAACCCGCTGATCCCAAACAGAGCACCTGATGTCACTCTGCTGAAAAAAACTAAAGGTAAGAGGGCAATGTTATAAGATGGAATATTTAGTTTCCTGACAGGTCAAAGATGTCTTTATTTTCCATTGCACAGGAAATCCATATCGGCTTGAGGTTTTGGATTCCCCTGTTAAAAACAATAATAAAGCTGTTCTGTGGACTGGTGAGCATGGCTTCTTAGATGTGAGTACTGAAATATTGTTAAAGTAGTTGGCTATATATTTTTGACATGATCAAATATGTTAAGAATGACTTTAAGAACTGTCTGGATGATTTTCTCAATGTATGACATCTTACTCCAGCATTCAAAGCCACTGAGGGGAGAGAAGCAGCTTTTCTACCCCACTCCTCCAAGGACTGTGCTGCCCAACCAAAGACTTCGAGACTGGGATTTGACATTATCTGAGAGGACGAGCAACATGCTGAAAAATGTAGAGAGGACACACTGGCTCACCTCTTACCAAATGCACTACACAGGTGAAGGTGCCTTAACACTGTTAGGGACTGTAAAGATATTATTGGTACTGAAACTTACATCATATTTTAGAAACACACAAGAAAAGTACAGTCTCTTGTCACTTGTAATTGTTTTATATTATCAAAATTATGTATTAGTCCTCTAAGTAAGGGCTGATAATAAAGCCACGATACATGATGTAAATTTTGTTATTTCTGATTTGAAGTTTCTTATTTTTCAGGATCAGGGTCAGCAAACCCTTTAAAGATTGATGACTTCAGAGAAAAAATGAGCGACCTCACTGGGATGAATTCACTTAAAGCCCCACTGGTAAAGCTCTTAAGAACAATGCACATTTTGCCTTTTGTACAGTAGTATTCACAGTGTGCCATAAAAAAAAAATCCTAATCCTTTCTTTCCCGACAGAGAGAACACTCCTTCCCTGTGTTTGTTCCCTCGAAACCAACAAAAGGATGTAGAAGAAGACAAAGGAGCTGTTTAGGAAGAAACACCTACAGTCCTTTTGGCTCTGAACCCCCAAATCTATCTCCATCTCCAAACCAAAGCATTGCTTCAGATAATATAAACCAGCCAAGGCTACTGGCGATCACAGCTGAGCATAATATGGCCACAGAAACGAACCAAAGGGTTCACAGCCAATCAAAGAACAGCTCAGGTTCCACAGGGGCACAGAGTGCTGAGCCATCCCAGGAGGTCTTTGACAAACAACAAATTGAAAAAGATAGCTCTGCGCACAAGGGCAGGGAGAGAGAAAACAGCAGAGTCCAGTTTAATGAAAGTGTGTTGCAGAGCTGCCAAGAGGCTAACGCTGACACAGAGCGACTCCTGGACCTGCACCACCGCCAACTTTACCAGAGAGAGACAGAGGTCAAAACAGAGGAAAACCTGTGTGTTAAAGATGAATCATGTAGTGAAAATATGAGATTTAGAGTAAGTAGAAATGTATCCAGTCTGGGTCACTCAGCTGGAACCAAAGATCTAGCAGGTGCAGAGTCAGGGATATTCTGTAGGTCTTCAGAACAGGAGAAACTGGGAAGAAGCAGTGTAATTCCACACAGTATCTGTAACCCCTGCATCCTGCCGAGGCCTTCTGTCCAACCCGATTTTCTCCCCGAGGGCAGACTGGGGACTCTCAGTCTACTGGATCTTCAAAATTCATTCAGTAGGACTGCAGCCCATCACAACTTTAACAACTCCATCACACATGCTGCTGTAAACCTGAGGGATAATGTGGCCACAGGGAAAAAACACGTCTTCCATGGGATTAACTGTTACTACCTGCATGGATAAACCTAATGGATGAAAGTCTGACATCATGGAGGCAAAACTGAGCCATATTCATATGACGCTTAGAGGCAAGTTAATACCTTACTGTAAAACTATTCATATCCTAATGAAGAATTTGAAATGTTGCTAACTAAATAACTAACTAAATGACCACGTTACACCTGTCCTTTCCTGCCTCCACTGACTAATCGTGAGATTTAAAAATGATTTTTATCATCTTATTGCTTGTTTTTAAAGCCTTCAATGGCAAGGCCCCACCCTATTTGCTAACTCCCTATGAGCCTGACCGCTACCTGAGATCCTCCAGCAGGGCCCTACCAGCAGTTCCTGAAACTCGACTGGTCACAAAAGGTGACTGAGCCTTATCAGTTCGTGCCCCACGTTTGTGAAACTTCCTGCTTGGAGATGACAGAGAGGCAAACTCAGTGTCCTCTTCTTAGAACTCACTTCTATCAATTGTCTTTTTCTTAACACTTCTTTACCTGATTTTTATTGATATATTTTGTATTGATGTTTGGGTCTTATCTACCTGTTTATTAGCTTTATTTATTTGTTTATTTGTTTTTACTATTTTTTGATGGCCCCTGTGAGGAGTTTTTAGCTGGTAATGAAACTGACTGAAATTCATATTGAGCTACAAAAGGACTGACTGTTTCTATTCAGGAATTTTTAATGCGGCTAAACTCTGCAACATCATCAACCTTTTATTTATTAATTTTACATATTTTATGGAAAAAACACTATGCTCGCATGCATAGAACGATTTAGCAAAGATATAAGAGGTACCAGTTTGGCTACATGGGTCGCCAAAGCTGGCATAAAGCGAAAGTTACTTACAGGAGCTTTAAGATGTAGAGTTGGTCAAATTCCATTTTTTTTTTAAACGGTAAAAAAAAAAAAAGAAGCAGTTTGCTCGGATTGGATTGGTCAAAAACATCAACATTGAGAAAGATGTTAGGACCATGAGGTTATTTTCTGCAGACATGTGATACAAGCATCTGATCTGCCTGAAATACAAGTATGGAGGAAGTATAATTGCTAAGTCTGAATATTAGAGTATAATACCCCCCCCCCCCCCCAATCAATTGATAATGATTGATGTCAATCAATGGTAAATGGTAAATGCACTTGAGCTTAGGCCTATATAGCGCTTTTCTATTCGCTCTAGTAGTCCTTAACTTCCTTAACTTTTCCCATTCATTCTCTATGGTAGTCCTTATCACTACGAATGTAATATACTTTTGGCCACTACGGAGATTTTGGGGGCGCTGTTTCACCCTTTTGGTAAAGGTAAGGAGACCCCGTTTGAGTGACAGTCTGACAGTCAGTGCAGCGTCTTCATCAGAAAGTTAAGAGAACTTCGTCAGCTCGACACTTTATCACCTTTTTGTTATGACTCTGTCAAAAAGTCCATCTTATGAGACGTAAGTATGCCTAATGTTTTCAATAACTTTATTAATAATCCTCATTTATATTGTGAAACCTGTTAAATGATAGTTTATTTGTTGTTTTTGTTTGCTAACGTAGCAAGGTAGTACATTAACATTACCTTTATACTGTTTTTAACTGTAAAATTAATGTTATTTCATTTGATTATTGAGCACGACTGGATTAAATGTCAGTGTTTTATATTTCTCTCCTGCTGACAGATACAGATAATCCTCTTTGTTTGACTCTTTCACGGTTTTTATTTATATAAAGTTTGAAACGTTTCCTTCAATCATATGTTAGTTCATACATTCTCATTGTGAATATTTGTAATGTAGTTTATTTTAAAGTTCATTTTTAAATTAGACTTTTTTGTATAGAACTTTTCATACCACAGAAATGTATTTGTTAATGTTTGGGGGTATTTTTGAATTAATATCAGAGTACATGACTATTTTAAAGCCTGCATGTGAGATTGGTTTGAATTAAAAAGATTTTATTTTAATTATTAGGTGTCAGAGAAGTATTGTATTCTCCTATGTATATCAATCTATCTGTCTGTCTAGTGTGATATCCATTGTTTTTTTGTCATTAGAAATGCAGGAAACACGACTAACACTGTTCATATTACAGGATGATTACACTTTGTTTAATATGAATATGTATTGTTTTTTTATGTGCACAGAAGACAAAGTCACCTTATTTCTGATTTGTCAAAACAAACAACTCTTTACATTACCAAAATCATATTTTTAACCCCAGTTGAAATACTCATAAAGTAAAAACAGTGTTAATGATCACTTTGTATGACTAACTGTAAGAAACCACATTAACAGACATATGCTTTATTTTTCAGACTTTCCAAGCCAGCTCTGCGCCCTGTGTCCCTGAATCCCCCTCTCCCCGTGTAACCTGCTCTGGTCCTATAAAGACAGGACGTCTGATATGGCCGGACAGTCAGCCTCACAGTCAACCGGACAGTCAGCCTCACAGTCAACCGGACAGCCAGCCTCACAGTCAGCCGGACAGCCAGCCTCACAGTCAGCCGGACAGCCAGCCTCACAGTCAACCGGACAGTCAGTCACACAGTCAACCGGACAGTCAGCCTCACAGTCAACCGGACAGTCAGCCTCACAGTCAACCGGACAGCCAGCCTCACAGTCAGCCGGACAGCCAGCCTCACAGTCAGCCGGACAGCCAGCCTCACAGTCAACCGGACAGTCAGTCACACAGTCAACCGGACAGCCAGCCTCACAGTCAACCGGACAGTCAGTCACACAGTCAACCGGACAGTCAGCCTCACAGTCAACCGGACAGCCAGCCTCACAGTCAACCGGACAGCCAGCCTCACAGTCAACCGGACAGCCAGCCTCACAGTCAACCGGACAGCCAGCCTCACAGTCAGCTGGACAGCCAGCCTCACAGTCAACCAGACAGCCAGCCTCACAGTCAACCGGACAGCCAGCCTCACAGTCAGCCGGACAGGCGGCATTAGGCAGCCGCACAGTCAGCATACCTGTCACAACTCTTCCTCAAACTGCTTCCCACCCTCCAGCTGTGACTACCCCTCAGGAGGAGTCAATAAGCCATACATTTTCCTTGCTCACCTCTCCTTTCTCAGCCATTTTGCGTTCCTGTTTTAAAGTAATTTGTTATATGAGGGTAGGTGACGGCTAGCTTGGGCTTTATATCGTTGGTCAAATGCTGTGAATGCATGCTACAATTATTAAGGAAGCCCACCTGATAGGTCAACAGTCAGCATGTCAAGTGTGACTGTGTGCCATGTGAAAAATAATAATTGTTATTTCTTGTGTCAGACTGCGAGGTGTTTATAGCACATGTTTATAATGTGGTCACAGTGAGAACTTTTTCTGCTTCCGGGAGTTGACTGTTTATCACTGTGTTTAATAAAATATCTAGAAGGTATTTCTCTTACTGTTTTTTCTTGATATTTATGGTGAAAAAAAATCAATCAATCAGTATTTGTAAAGCGGCAATTCATAACAAGTGTTGTCTAGAGACGCTTTACAAAAGAGCTTACGGGATAATATGCAGGAAGGATTTCTCCTTTGTATTCCTCACGTTCCTGATGTCCACACCTCCTCGCCGCTGAGGTCGGAGGTCGGAGCAGGAAGTGCATGAATGATGACGGCACAGTGTGATGGTGGAGGCTGGGCAAGGTGATCGCTCTAAATTTACTCAGGGACTGTTCTTGTACATTTCATTTTCGTTCACGTGATATCAATTTTATGTAACCTGAAGCATCTACAGCAGTAAAATGCAACATGTACATAAAAGCAGCCGTAATATTGAAACAAAATAGATAATCTGATGATCTAAACTGATATTTAAACACTCGCTTGAATTCAGAGCTTTAACTTCTTTTGAGGTATTTTCAAACTGATTTATTCGACTGAAATTTGACTTGATATAGTCCTTTCATAAGTAACACTGCAGCAGTATTTGGGGACATTTTTATCTTTTACTTACAATTATTGAGAGTAGTAACAGCTACTTATGGGAAAGATGTGAGACACTCAGTGTAGTCTTTTATGAATTCATTTGTTTATAGACAAGACATAGTTTATTATAATTATTAAATTGAATTAAACATTTAATAGTAACATTATTATAATCTTATCTTCCTATCTTTACTCATGATTTGTTCCACAGTAGGTTGATGCATTTCACTTTAACCAGCTCGTGTAAAATGTAGTGAATTATTCTGGTCCAAATATTGGATTTTGTTTTGGGTTGAGCTGGATTCGAAGCCGCTCACACCTGAAGCGCCTCCAGTTCATAGATTTGTCCTCTACGGTTATACGCGGCTGGCCTCCGCGTCACACCCATCCATTCACACCCTTTCACACACTGATGGTAGTGATCGCTATGTAGAATCATCCATCAGAAGTAACTAAGAAGTAACTATATTATATAACATTAGCTATGCAGTCATGGTTAATGACATGTTTAGTTTTACAGATATCTTTAGTATTACTAAGGCTCTTTAAACTGGTTGGCACAACAACAAAAGAGTGACTGGGAAGGCTGTAAGACTTCTAGTATGCCCATGATAGAAGACAGTGATTCATATTTTATGCCCAACAACATTTTAAACTGGTAATTTGACTTTGTGTTTGCTCAATATTGTAGAAGAAAACCGTTGAGCTAATTTGCAAATATTGTTCTCTTTGGTTCTATGCTTTTCATTTGCAAAATTCATTAGAGCTCTGGATGAATTATACAATAAAAGCCTTATATAAGGCTCCCATAAGCCACAGCTGATTGTGAGGGTAAAATAAAAGACTCGGCCTTCAAAGCTCACTTCTGTGAGTTCACTATGCCCGCACAGTTCACAAAGAATATTCAGCAGCAGGAAATTCAGAAGGCAGCACAGATGAATACTTTGGTCTTCAGTGTAACCATTTTAATTTTACAGAGGATAACACTTGTATGAAGATGATTCTTCCCCCCTCCAGATGTGACACAGAGTTCATCACAGAACATTGTGCTTGCTGTGTTATGGAATCCATCTCTGTGTTATCCGTGCTGCAGTAACCATCTAGGTCGCCCCTGTGAAAGGAAAAAAAATGCTCTTCTTCTCACATAATCTGTTGCAGGCAGGCTGACTCTGTGAAAAGTGTTTTTGTTACAGCGAGTCCTTGAGCAGCAAGCCTGCAGCCTTGAGATGTATAAAAGCCTCATTCATGATGTTGGTTTAACAGCTGAATGTGCTGGTACTATTTCTCCATGAATATTGCAGAAAAACATCTGAATTTGTAATGCAGACACTTCTGAAAGGAAACCAAGTCGGTGAAAGAATACGTTTATTTTGTTTATTTTATGCCACTGTTGATGTAAAGCCAAAAAGTAAAAATGAAAAACTTGCACTTGTGTTGCCTTCAAGGTCAATTACCAATCCATGCTGTAGGCCATATGCTAAGTTGCTGAATCAGAATGTAATGCAACAGATGATTTATCTCTTTCACTAGGCCTACATGCTCAATTTCTCATTTTGAAAATAAGAAAAGCTGTGATTCATAAAGTTGTCCAGCAGGTGGTGGTAGATCATCAATTTAAAATCTGTCACGACTGACTCTGGATTCGTTTCTGATAAAAGGTTTTGTGGTCACTTGGATGATTTCGACATCGTGTATTTCATTCATTTATAAATAAACTATTCGACTCCATTTCCTCGCTGGACACGAGGATTTAATAGCTTACGTAAATACGTTAACGCAATAAACAGTAGGCTAATACAAAAAAAAAGGCCATACCTTAAAGAGTCACGTGCGTTGTGATGAGATTGAAAGTATGAACAGTTCATGTCCTTGCTTTTGGGGACCTCCAAAACGCGTCATGGAAAAGATGCGGTCAATGACGCAAACTCCGCCCCACCGGGGCGTCACGGTGCTCTGTCCTGCATTTTAATTGGTGTTCGATTCAGTCAGTCACGCACGGCCTCCCCCCTCCGTACAGCGGTGGAAGCTGATGCTTTACACACGGGCTGAATGCGGAGGGTGCATGTGTGTGCATGTCAGGCTGGGGAGGACGGGGCTGCATGTTCAATAGCTTGAGGGTGTTTTTACGAGCCCCTTTGGGTCAAAGAAACAAACTGTTTCCAAACATCTCGGCAGTCATCACCTGGGATTGACGTGTAACTCGGTCAAGGTGAGTGCGGATTTTTCTCTTTCGTTCTTATTTTTTTTTTTTTAAACCATCTCAGGCGTTTGCCCTTGGAAATCTTGTCATTTTATTAAGTAATGTGCATTTCAAAGTTGCACTGCAGAGGTTGTTTTCCTGTTCTCTGAGGCAGCAGTAGCCTACACTACTGAAACATTGTGCAGCAGTTAAATAGTAAGCTGTTAGAGTGCTCGGTGTAAATCTTAAAAGTGAAACAAGCCAGCATTTAAAAGCATTTAAAACCACTTTAGACACTGGGTGAAACTCTCTTTTATAATATGATGGCTCCAATCAGTCTCCATGGAAACTCTGAACCCCTTTCCTCTTCCTCTCCAGACAAGCAGAAACGAGTTTATGAGGGCAAGTCATCTGTTTGCAATTGAAAACTTTGACAGGCCTCTGCAGTGCTGTATAGAAAGCTTTTAGTTTGACCACAGGCTAAAAAAAATCGTGAACAGAGTGCCTTTACGAGTAGCTGTAAACACCGCTGCGTGTCCGACCACAGACAGGATCGTTTTTCAGATTGAATCAGCTCTACATCGCATCTTACCCACTACACAGTGTTTGGAACAATCAAAAAAGAGGAATTTTAACACGTCTTTCACTATACAGATGTTAGATGTAAAACATTTTGAATGACAATTTTCAGCACAGTATGCTAAAATTCTAGCCTATGTAACTCAAAGTCATTCTAATTGTAGCCTAATTACTGGGCTTGTGCCAAAACTTTCCAGGCAGATGTCTCTCCTAATCCTTAAATATCAGCTTGAGTCTAAGTGATTTTGTTGATTAAGAAATGCTATGGCTCACATGCAATGTTGATTGATGATTTAGGGATTCACACAGTGTTATCTCAGTTCTCTTGGTTGTTGTGTCAACAGTGCGGACAGAGGAGGCTTTTCACTTTGCTTGGGCTATGTGTGTTTTGGAAAAGTGGGTGAGGCTGAATAGGGGCTACTGAGAGATCCTTTAGAAAAGCCTGTCATGAGGCACAGCTTGCCTCAGAGTGGTTTAAAAGGAAAAGGGGAAATACATGAAAATAGTGGAGAAAATGTTAAAGTTGTTGAAATACCCTTTAGAGAGTATGCTGCAAATGTTCCTGTTTTTTTTCCATTGTCACAGCTGTTTTCACTTTTTTGGCTTCTGAGGGTTTTTGTTCCTATCACACCCAGTTCAGGGATTCTAGTCCAACATAGAATCTATCTATCTATCTATCTATCTATCTATCTATCTCTACCAACAAACACTTGATTTTGGTAACACCACAGAGACAGAGGATGTAGGATAGAGCTGTACGTCATGTTGAAGGCTATTTCCATCACATAAAGTAGTGTTATAAATCATGCAGCAACATGTGACACATTGCTCTTGGCTCTTTGCACTCAGCAACAAGTGAATACTGCAGGAAGTTAATAAATAGGACCTGCAGAACAGCTGTTGTGAGCATCTCATGTAAATAGATGGTGTCACCTCATTTTGCAGTATAGGCCACCATAAATAATTTACGCTGTTTAACTAAATAGATGTGGTTTGACTTTAGTAATAATTCAGGAAGTTAGTAATACCGAAAGTACACTATTGGAACGTGTCCATTTTCTTACAATTCAAATTCAACTTGAAGGAACAGTTCAACATAATAAAAGAGTTACACTTGTATCAGATTAATAGGATCAAAAGTAGTTAGATGTGTTGTTTGATTATTTTCCTTTCAAAGTGGCTTGGACTGTCTTGTTAGAATCATTTATTTAGTGGCAGGTTTCTGCTCTTGTCCTCAGCCTCCTCTAGGAGAGAGAGAGAGAGAGAGAGAGAGAGAGAGAGAGAGAGAGAGAGACTAATTAGGAGCCAGAGTGGCTGAAGGAAACATGAGGGTTGATTTCAGTTGCCAGTTATCAGCATGAAATTTTAACAAAAGGCGACACAAGCAGATACTTTTAAAAAGAGATAAAAAGAATGCATGTTTTCACTGAACTCCTCCATACAGTCTTGGTCGTTTGTTTGGTTAGGGATAAATAATTGCACATGTTAACCATCTTAAAGGACGCTAGCTCTGGTGTACTTAAATAATGTAGGCCTCAGGTATGACAGGTTTTCTCACTGGCTCATTTTTCAAATAAGAAAAGCATTTTTCAAAACATTCAGCTCAAACCTCTGAACAATTAGTTTCTCCCTCTCAACAGATTAGAATTTCTCATTCATTCAGGCAAATTGCATCGTTTTGGTACGATGTGTGCAAAAGAGTAATCACAATTCTCTACAAATCTGCACAGATGTCCTTTGTTTAGGGCTCACTGATCAGAACGGATCAGCTGATTCTCAGTTAAAATGTCAAACTCTTCACAACCTTTACATTTTCTTTCGTGATTTGAGCCATCACAATAACTGTCCATTCAGTCATCAAAATGGGTCAGACAGACTCCATAAATATTCATAACATGGGATCTTTGTGATGTCTGCTAAATTGGCAAATGATCTGACAGTATAGGTACTAGGAAACACATGGGTGTCGTTTTGTGTCAAGTCTTCTGTATATGACTTTATATGGAAGACCAAAGTTAGATTTTTTTATATACAGGACGTAACAAATTGTTACACAAACAGATGAACTGCACAGATGTACTGAGCCTTACTGCTGTGTTGTACAGTCTGGATCTGTCCCAGTAAACTTTTACCTAATGTTGAAATCTAAATCTAAAATGTTCAGTATGATACAGAATAAAGTAGCATTAAGTGAGTCGAATAAATAATTGTACCTACAGTAAGCAAGAAATGGAGATTTAATATAAGAAACTTTTCCAGGGCTGACTGACATGGTGACGAAAACATCACAAAGATGAGAAAAAGCCAAAACATTTTGACCAATACAACTTTTTCATTTTGGTGGCAGTGGCCAATAAACTGACACAACCTTAGGTTTTAAAACGTAAATGTAACTTTTGAGGGGATTAACTTCCTTTTGCAAACATGCAACAGAGTTTAGCTGTACCATGAAACTGTGACAATTGCACCACAGTTTAGAGAATGTTAGGACTGTTTAAAAAAATGAGCCAAAACGATTGAGGAACAACTGTAAATATTTTGTTCAGCTAATACTGTCTCTTTTCATTTCATGCTTACATTTTAGAAATGAATTAACAGGGAAGTCAGCCTCATCTTGAATGTATAGCATTAGCTAGAAGCTAAAAGATGCGATGTTAGCCTGTCCTGTAGTTACCAGATATTTTAACGTCTATGTGGATTTTAATGCATATTTGTGAATTTGTAAAATCTCCCCTGCAGGATGAATCCTAATGACTCTAGAGAACCCTACACTTTTATCTAGAAGAGCACTTTAATATGGCCAAATATTAATATAATATAATATTATAAGCACAATCCTTTTGATTCCCTTTTTTATTTTATTCTTTTGTATTTTTTTAAAGTCTCGGAAAAGTAATAACATGTCTTTCAACTTCTCCTGCACGTGTTTAGTGCAACGTGTATCGATGTTAGCATCCTTATGGATTAAACTTTGATGATGAGCCAATCCTGATACTCAACATCATGTAGCATTGTCACTTTGAGTTTGTTAGTGTGCTTTAAAGGCAATCGTTTTGATAAATATGTACACTTTCATGGAGCTGTAGACACTTAGTGTTGTTGTAAAACAGTGATAGCTCTCATGGTTTCATTATTGAAAATAAATTCTCAGACATGAAACTGTCAGCTTGTTAGCCCATTTCAGTCATAATGTTGGTTAGCTGAAGGGGTTAAAGAGTGTTTTAGTAATAAGTCAGTAAAATCAGTTGCAAGATAAACCGTTTATCTCGTTTTGTTTTAGTGGAGAGTTCACTCTGGCATGATGTATTCTCTGCAGTATATTAATCGAGCCGACAAATCGGTCAATAAAAGTCTACAAATAGAAATAAAAGACCAACATCAAAGAACTGTGGGTGAGATGTGATCAAACTGCAACATGAACAACACACGCTGCAAATCTTCAGTCAAACCACAAACAAACAAGCTGGTCAGCTGCTGTCTTTTTGTCACAGTGAGTTAGGAATGCTGACAGAGTTTAGGCATGAAGTAAATCTTTGAAGATTTGGTAACTCTTTGCAGTCGGGCAGTTTATCTCTTTCTGTCCATACATGGACGGTAATGAAAGACGATGCCATGTCTAAATTTATCTGCACTCCAGGGACTTAGAGATTGCTTCTGGCAGTACAGAATTTTTCTCAAGTTTTTGTCAATGTATTGTTTTTTTGGCCTACTTTGGGGGGGCCATGTCCATGTACCCTCTCAATGTCACCACCCTCTGCTTTCTGTCAACACATCTATGACTTGATATGAAAATTGCCATTAAGATTTTGCTGTTTCATCTTAATCAGAACAGGGGTTGAGTTTTAAGTACAGTAATCCTTCATTTTGGAGAGAAAAAGCATGATCGCTCTGTCACGCAATTTGCCGCAGTAAAGTCCAGTGCGTTCGTAATTTTTTCCCCCCACCAGTTCTTACAGGGAGTGTAGAAATAAACTGTGACTCCACTCTGCGTCCTAATGAGATGGTGTTGAGCTATGAGGCTGTCAGGATCCCCCACACTGTGAATTTAACAAAAGAGGGGACCTCTGTCACTCTCGGAGCAGACCAGAGAAAAGAAGTGAGATAAAGAGAGGGAGGGACGGGGTGTGGGAGGAAAGGGAGCATTTCAAGGATGTGGTAGATTAACAGGATGCATTGTGACCTCTTTTTTAGACTGTGTGCTTAGCCTATCGTATGTTTGCCAGTTTGTGAATGAAAAGATGTCCTCTGTGGTGGGGACAATAGAGATAAGGCTAAGTCAGAAAATGTTTTATCAAAGGGTAAACAATGACTAGAGGGCTTTAAACTACAGATTCATTCATAGAAAGAATATTGGTCAAGTTTGATGCACTAGAATGATTGTAGGAATTTTATAAAAAAATGTTAGGCAATAGGGATGTAACGACCTGTCCACACAACGACCACACAATTAAAAAATCAATACAAATATGGACAATTTAAATCGATAGGACAGAAAAATAGATAGTCATACTTTTTTTAACCATCTTCTAAGCTCAGGTGTAAAATCTATGTCTCATTTTAATGTGAGTGTATGATGGTGATCAGAAAATGGACAAAGCAAAAACAGTGTGCAATAGGATGATATACTACATATACATACACTTATACCACAGCCCCCCGACATGATGCAGCACAAATGGTGACACTGCCAGGCTCGAGACACCAGAACTTAATGACATACACGCGGAAGTGGATTTGGAACGCTGCTCGCCTTAACGAGTGCAAGAGTGATAGAGATTACTACTTGCATTGGTGTTTTAGAATGTGGACTGATTAAGAAGTAAGAGCCAGTTGTAATGACCCAATTTTTCAAAACCGTGAATGAAAACTTAAATAAGAGGACGCAAAGTCAGTTGTTTGAAAGTTCAGTGTCTTCTAAAAGCTTTCTGTGCTTCAATGCGACAAACACCCCAACCCTGATTGTTTAAAGACTTTTTCTCTGTTTGTGCTCCAGAAGATTTGTTTTAAATAAATCCTTTTACTCTAAAATAAAAGTTTTTGTTTTTTTTTAATATTTCAAATGTCACCTTTAATAGCCCAAAGAAAAACATTATTGCATTTTTTTTTAAGAATCCAATGTATTCATAACTTCACTCAATCTTTTTCTTTTTTTTTAAAGGAAAAAAAATCTTGGTCAAATCTTTTTGTGAACCCAATAATATCATGATAGGCTTGGTATCTTTTTGTGAGTTGAGGGTATTGTTATCCTGATTCCCTATTAAGAAATCATAATCAGTGTCAGCCTCTTAAATGGTAGGTGTTGCTGTTTTTTTGTCCTTTTTAAAGGGTTTGGAACTGATGCTGAACATTACGTTAACACTGAGATAACTGGAAGCAGAGAGATACTCTCCCTGCTTTAAGCCCGGCCTGCATGCTTTTTGGAGCCGCTCTCCCTAGCCTTGGCAACCTTTCATCAAAACATCTTAAGCAGATCAGGAGCAGGCGTCACCATCTGTTTGTCTCTCTCAGAGAAGGTGTCTCTGCACACACATTAGACGTGGGATAGGAAACATTATCCTGCTTGATCAAGAGATGTATGAATAATACATCTCTTGTTAAGATGAAGCATTTTGATCCTTTGGACTAATGGCTTCCTGTTGCTAACAGCTGACCTGTGATATGGGATGTACAATATATTTTCCCTGATTTTTTCCCCTGGGAAAAGAAAGAGACTTTCCAGACTATGGGTTATTGTGTTATTGTGTTAAACTATTTCTGAAAACCCTTCATAGGTTGACAAGTTCAGTCAAAATTGTTACTTCTGCTCTTCCTGTGATTGCAGTGCACGTTGAAGGACCTGACATGAGCTCTGATCACATCAGTTATGATGATGGCAAAATCTGAGAGTTATTACTTTCATTTTTCAATCGCATGTCTGTCCCACTTCTGTTATCTCCAGTCAGTGCACAGCTATGAGCTAATGATGCTACAGCTAATGATGCTATCATCATTTCCTGAAATTGCGTACTGAAAATTATGAGACACCATTGAAAGCAGTTTGAGGAGGATTCAATGGTTCAGTCTGGTAGTGAAGTAATTAGATTGATCTTTATCAATGTTGCTCATTCAATGAAACTGAGTTTGTGTAATAATTTATTGTCTTCTGTCACAGTTATTTGGCCGAATGGTTGAGGCAACCTTTTGACCGAGTGTTTTCCGATATCACGGGCATGTCGTCACCGCGTTGGTTAAGCTGAGCAACATTTTGGCATGTTGATTCATTTGTATTTTTGAACTCTATAGACATGTGAGCTTGGCTTGTTACTGCCCTCAATAAAGAAATGTAGACTAATAAAAAACATAGTGTAGTGTGTAATCACACTACTTTTCAGAGCAGTATGATAATATTGTTTTCTGCTAATTTTTGATCCCACCCTTTCCGTTGAGCCTGTAATGTCAGGCTTGTAAGGAAGAGTTGTTCTACAATTCAATAATGAAATAACAAAGACTAAGTGGCATCATCTAAGCAGGGTAATGCACAGATGTAATACAATTACAGTTATTAAAGTGGCAAGTTTTAGATGCAGCCCTGTGTGTCTCATTTGTGAGGGGCTATCGGGAAATAAACTTCATGAAAAAAAGCTAACAGGGAGAATTATGTGCAGCTTGTGATAGGTTCATCCGACAGAGGAAAATCTAAAGACAATCAAAAGTGGCGGTGTTATTTGGATTTTATCCAGATGGATTGAGTGCAGCGTCAGAGGAAAGGTAAAAGGTTCCTCTATTTGTCTCATCACAATTTGCTCCGCGATTAGAGAGCTCAGTGTAAAGAGAAACAATCTGTCAGTGACTGTCTGGTTGACACAACACAAGGTTAGATGTTTGATGAACCCACAGGCCGTTGGTTTTGTCAAAATGAGGGAATTTGTTCCAGAGTTAAGTGGACCTTAAAGGCAGCTTTTGTCTCCAGGAGAAAATCAACCGGGATATACTTCATTTTGGATAATTATATTTGATCAAACCCGCAGGCCAAACCTCAGAGGCTTTCAATTTAGACTGAATTGAGGATAAAAAAAAGCAACCAAACTTGGCGCGAGCTGGTGGCCTGTTAGTTGGTTGGTACGCCCCATGTACAGATGCTGTGGTCCTCCAAGCAGGCGGCCCGGGTTCATATTCAACCTGTGGCGCGTTTTCCGTATGATGTTCCCCATTCTCTCTCTCTCAACTCTATCCATTGTCCTGTCTCTACATGAAAGGCAGAAAAAGCTCCAAAATAAATCTATGAAAAAGCAACAAAATATAACCTTGAAATTGTGATATAATTGATCTCTCATTACAGGATTTTACAGATGAAATGTTGTAAGACATTGTATATGTTTTCAATAGTTGACTCGTTCCTCTTCTAAGGCCATGCCTGCCTCTCTTGAGCTGCTTTAGAGGGAACGTTTTTTCTGTCGTTAGTAAGCTCCAACGTATTTGTTTCACTCCTTATAGAAGTTTACCACTCACTACTTTCACTTCCTGTTTCTGGGTGGTGGGAGGCGGTTGAAACTCTTTTCTAAATGAATTTCTTGAATAACTGTGGTGCATCAGTGTGTGCTGTCATTTTCATACAAAAATGACAACTTTTCCCTCAGAAAGCTTCACTGTGGGAGATAATCCAAGCGACATTTATTCTGATGAGTCACATCCTGATGATCCCTGAAAGCCTGTCAGGCTTTACAACTCTTTAGCAGACTCTTGAGTCAGTGGAAGGACAGATGAACATCTGCAACATGAACTGCACAATGTAATAGAGGGCTTTCAGCCTTTGTAAATACATTAGTTCAGCTTAAAAGGACATTAAACCATCTGTAACTTCAATCAAGATACATAGCTGCACTAGGATTTGATGACAGTTCTCTGGTACGCCTGAAACAGCTAAAACTATCAGACTTTGTGATCCATACGGGAGGATGTGCAATTGAAAAGGCAGAAATGTTGCCAGCTACTAAGATGTTTTTGTCTACTACGTGCAGACATGTATAGTTAATTTGCAAAACTATACATTAAACTCATACCTCCAGGGAGTATGTTTTTATATCATATATCAATATATCAATAATAAGATGCTAGGTTCATGAGTAGGGGGGGAATCACAGGGACACTTACGATATGATACAAGACGATACATTTCGTGATACATGAGCCAAAGTAATAATCCTACCTTCATTAATATAGTTTGCAAGATAATCATAGAATGATACATAACAGTATCTGATTTCATTGAAAGATACAGAGGTCTTTTTTTAAAGGGAAAACCCAGGATTAATGTTAATTTCACACCTAATCAAGCTTCATCTCTAAAAACTCTTCACCGCCATCTGACATTAGTCCACTAATCTTTTGTTCATGTTATACCTCATTCATCTTAGCTCCAACACGAGAAGTCATGAAGAAGCGGTGTGGTGAGTCAGATTGCTAGGGAAATTTGAGAAGTGAGAAGTGGTGTTGTATCAGATGAAAAGCTGTCTGTTCATGGGGGGGGGGCACCCGTTTAGTGGAAGAATGAATCATGGAAGAAGCATTGGATACATACTGTAGATAGATTTACACTAGGACTGTCAGACATGCACGCTCAAAATACGATTATTTTGAATTTTAAAAAAAAGAATTGTTAGGCTTTTATTTTGAATATTTTTTACTGTCTCTTAAGCTGAGAGTACTTCAATTTCTGTTTAAAATCAACCCTGCTTTTATTTTGAAATACAGTAAGGGCCTTCTGATGGATCGAAGGTTATTACTTTTGACTTGTCAACTGAGCTGTCTAGGTGTTTTAAAGTCAAACACTGCAGCAGTGTCTTTTCCATCCCTGTGACTACAGGGAGACACAGCAGAGGCTAATCCATGGTGCACCTAAAGGGACTAAAAGCATACGATTAAGCTTGTTTAAAATAATTCATGCATTAATTTCAGACCTTGATTAATTGTGATTAACTAGTTAATGGTGACAGCCCTGATTTACACACATTTTGTGTTTCATAAATCATAGTTGTCCTTATCTCACTTGTAGTAAATTGCATTCAGAAACATTTGAGGTTACAAAAAAAAGTGTGCTCTCCTGCTGATGGGCTGTACTTTTTGTTTTCCCGGCTTTGATCTATTGTTGTGGCTACATTTAATGCAGCATGGTCTGTCAGTGAAAGCCTGAAGTCCAAACACAGAGCAGTGGTGTAGGCCGAGCTGAAGGATGGAGGTTTCAGATAACTCTGCCTTTGTCTCTCTCTAACACAAAAGCCTATGGCCATTATGCAGCACAAAGTGTGTGGATGCAGAGCAGGTAATGTGATTAACCTTGCTGCTGCCTCAGAGTGGTTGTCAACAAATGGCATGTCTCATTGAGTTTTAGCTAGCAGGAGATGCTGTGGGTGTGGCCATCTACTAGTTTTACTGGTAGAAAGAAAATTGTTCATAAAAAACTAGAAATGAGGTCAACTTGTGTCACAGTATTCATCGATTGATGATTGCACTATACACAGTGTTACAGTGTATAGTGTTTCTATTGTTTCAATTTATTTGTTTTAACCGTCATGGACGCAGCTAATTGTGTGCAGCTCTGGAAGCCGTATCAAACTGTAGCATACTTTATCGAAGAAGAAATCCATGAAATAAAGCAAAAATGCAAAAATGTATTATAGTTTCTCCAATACGGCAAAATTCTGCTCTTATTTATTGTATTTTATCTTATTGTTAATAAAGTATTTTTTGGGCTCTTGTTTCACTTTGGGCATTGAAACTTGATATCGGAACCTGTTTTTCAGTTTGTAGATTAAATGATTTATAAATTAATTGAGTAAAAACCGATTCATCTTTTATTGAAAATAATAATAAGTTGTAGCCCTATTAGATATCAGTATTATTACTTGATGTGGAATGTCATTTGACATATCTAGATGCAAATTCACAAAATATTAATGTTCAAACATCTTCCCTAATTCATTTGGAGAAGCATTTCCTTATTTTACCAAACGACCACTCTGTGAAAACATAGTCAATGCTCTAATCCAAGTACAATAGAAGACAACAATGTGTTCATGGCTTCGTCTCTTAGAATCATGCAGATTTTCTTTTAAACAGCAATGAATCTAATGATACAAAAACCACACTAGATCCCCCAGAGTGACCACATCTTCCATGTGTGCCATTATGATTTACACAAACACATCGTGCCTGGTCGGGAATTTCCACTGTAGACATCCTGTCGCTCACAGTGCATTAGCGTGATGTGGCTCTGTGTGCTGATGTGGTAGAGCAGGCACATAATGTTAATTAATCTGAATTGTGGCAGAAGACTGGAGAGGTTGCTATTTCTTATAGAGGCTTAATTATTTTCACACTCACTGGAAGTGATGATATTACGTTTGTTTGATGATGTCACTTCATCAGCTGTCACTCAGTGACATCTATTCAAAACTTCAGCTTCGCATAGAGCTGATACTCACTGAGAGGAACCATATGTACACTGCAAAAATTACTTCTTACCAAGTGGGTTCTTCTCATTTCTAGCTACAAATATGTTATTAGTAATATAAGCCACATTCACCCGATGAGTACAGATAAACATCTTATTTAAAGGTTGGCCTGGCTGAATGGCTGTAATAAATAAATATAGCTGCATCTATAGCTGCCAAAATGAACTGAAGTTTCTTGAAATAAGATACAATGTCTTATTTCAAGAAATTTAAGTACAGATTGCTTGTACATTACTACAACACTAATACTTATATACTATTTATTAGTAAAGTATTTCATTTATTTAACGTAAGGTACAATACACGTTGTACTTAACATTTACAATCTATTATAGCATGTACAAACTTAAGGTCCATTTTTTCCAGTGTTTTGTATTTAGGTTTGTTTATGGATTGTTTAAAATGTTTTTAACATTTAAGCACCTTAAAAATAATTCTACTCTTAAAACTGTTTACTGATTATGGTGCTGTAGTTTTCCCAGAGTAAACATTGTATAGACTTTTGCTTGTACAGCATTAACTTTGTCTCCTCTACTTTTAGTCTGACTACATCTTCAAACACTGTTGTATGAATATACGTCTAGTAGTTGTTTTAGGTACATATGATCCTTTAATGCTGACAATCTGCCTGGAAGAGTGGAAGACATGAATGATTCAAAGCTGCAGTCTCCTCACTTTTAGACGCACAATTTACAGTATGTCCTTAAGTCTTGTCTGTCAATTTATTTTGCTGATATTGAGAACATTTATGCGTAGCTTTTCTCAATGCATGCAATATTGTGCTTCACCCTCGTGGGAAATGGGATCCCTCAACATCCTTATGCATTTTTCAGTGAGATGATTTAAATGGCTTTTAAATGGCTTGACTCTCCAGTGAGACCGCGCCCTAATCTTCACCCCTTTTTCTCTCAGCAGAGGAATGTGCCTGGCACTCAAGTCATAGCCTGCACAGGCCAATCTGCAGCAAGATGGGCTCAGAGGAGCGCAGTTCAGCAATGTCACAGAAGATATCTTCAGTGTCACGCAGCAACAGCAGCTCCTCGTCCAAACACGACAGCCGACAGGTAACACACACCCACACACCAGCTGTGGACCTATCAGGACTTGTTACAGGTCTCCAACTAATCATGTGTCTCCATCGTGCACTGTTGCTGCTTTTCAAAAAAGTCTCTGTCATCACATTGCATTTACAGATCCTTTCCCTAGTCCCTAAGTTTAAACTATTGGTCTCTCCACATTCTTATTGTTTGATAAAAGAGTAGCACAGCCACTGCCAGTCCACAGGGATTCCTCTGTGTCGTGGGAGGATAAGGACCTAACAGTAAATGCCTCACCATACAAACTAACTTCTGCTGATAAATCCTGTGGTTTCTTCAGATGATCTAGCTCCCAGGCTATAAAAAAAAACATTTGGGCTTCTCTTTGCATTTTATTTCATTAGCAGCAAGGACAAAGAAAGCTGTGAGCACAAGTCAGACTTTCTCACAGAGAATGTCCACCACTGTCTCAGTCTCAGACCACTGCCTGCAGCAAAGAGTTGATGTAAAGAGCAGTTTAATGACTCAGAGGCAGTTTTGCAACAGTTTCCCAATGGAAGCTCTTTTGCACCCGAATAACTGCGTATTAAGTCACTATCGGTATCGACACATTTTTTCACAGATGTACGGCCAAATAATAGATTTATTCACCAGTAACATAGCATTTCATTTGAGTTTAAATGTATTAAACTAGCAGAGTGCGCTTTATGGATTACAACAGGCATTATCACTCTCCAGTGTCAAGCGATGACGTACGTACCACAAGTGTTTGATAACTGCATTTGAGGGATCAACACAATAAATTTGTATATCTATATTTATCTCTACTGATAGAACTTAGATCTAAAAAAGATATCGGCCGATATATTGGTATCAGATTTTTTTTCCTCCACAATATCGATATTGGTATCGGCCCAAAACTACCATATCAATGTCCCTGTTTCTAGACTTGAGGCTAATATAAACTTCTATACCACTTGTTATAACTTAATAATAACATCAAGCTACATTAATTAATTGTTATTTTTTATGTTAGACCTGAGTAATGGGCACTGGTTAGTGTATATAGTTTCACATTTTGGAAGGATATGATTCAGTCTTTGCACAAACTGTCTGCAAGCTTCAGCAGGAGATACATGTAATTGGATTGGGGAACATTTTTGATTTGTGTTTGCTTTTGCTGATAGCCATCCCTGTAAACATGTTTCCTTGTCTGTCATGTTACTGCTTTGACTCTGAATGCTTCTTGTGACCTTGAAGAAAAGTGCTAAGGCAGTGTATGACAATGACTCATCGGGTGACTGAGTTCAAGGGAACTGTGATGAGCTTTCAGGGAAAGAGAAAGAACCAACAAGCCCCGCCCTCTCCATCCACCAACCCCCCTTCAAAAATAATCATTCATTTTAGACGGTCTCACCTCCAGCAGTCCATCCTCTCTGACTGATCCTGTTTGTTTTCCCTGAACTGTTGTACTGTAAGCTGGAACAGTCAGGGACACTCTGAAAACAAACACAGAGTCATCGCCGACCTCACAGCTCATCCCAGAGTCCCTGTGTTGAGCTGTGACGTGAAAGTCATTTGTGTTTTAGTTTTTTGTCTCAGTAGGTTTCATTTAAGTTATAATCTTAAAATACTCTATTACTTGTCTTATAATTTAACACAATAGAAGCAGCTGCACCCTTTGTGATAATTTCTATCATCAGATAATTTGTCTTTAGTTTAAAAAAAAAAAAAAAAGTGGTACAATATGTCCCTCATAATATCAATGTATGGTGACATAAAACAGACATAAGCAGCTAGGCCTTTTGTTGTTATAGTTGGAACCAGTAAATGTTTTGCTTGTGTAGTCCACAAATGACTCCAGAAGTTTGCGATTGCACTTCCTTTAATGTGGGTCACCCTTAATAAAACATTTCATCCAATCTAATTGCAGCACCAGTAAAAAACTAACAGTATCCATACCTTTTTTGAGACCACAGCAACAGAAATACAGCGTAATAGATGTATTGTTGTTATTACCTTAAACTGCCAGAAAAGACTCCTGAACACGGTCTACATCTACAACGTTCGGTACTGAAATGCTTTGACCGTCACCTCCTCTGCTCTCAGTCCGTTTGTAACATAAACATAACTATTGTCTCTTTATGAGACACTTGAAAGGCTTGAGAAACATTTGACCTGTAATTTAATCACAGCGGATCTCATTATTTCGCCCACTACAGCTTTTGTTTTTTAGTAACAGAGATTTATTTTTTTTAATAACAGAGATTGTCTAGTTTTAAAACATGTGTTATCGAAATCATCGACGTATTGGAAATTTTGACAACCTCACTCCCATCTGAGTTTGGGTAAACAAATTAACAATAAAACCACTTTCCTGATTTAATTCCATATTGGCTCCTTTATATATTTTATCCCCATTTATCAAAACAAAAATGTGACCAAAACACTGTAAAGTGAAAATTTGAACGTGACTCCGTCTCATGGTACACCGCATCCAAAAATATTGCATAATGAGTTATTTACCAGACACACCCACAGTAAAATCTTATAAAGAATGCATTCTAGTCATTTCTGTTGTCATCATGATGAATGTGGAATAGTACATTTTACTCAATCTTACCTCCCGTCTCATAAAACTGTTGAAAAATGATGATTTGCTAACATCAACAAAGAGCCACAAAAGGCATTATACAATGTTTTAACTGTTGATAAATAGTGCTGGTTTCAACAAGTAACCTGAACTATGTGCACATGTGTCCCTTTGGTGATTGATTTTAAATGTTAACTTGGTGTATGTCCTGTTCATTATACAAATGTATTCTCTAACTGTTACTGATATCTAACTGATATACACTTAAAACCATATAAAAAACATTTGAATGTATTTGATGTTTTTGGCCTGAAATTCCTACCAGGAAGGTACATGCCGATCTGGTTTGGTTTATGATGAAAAATCATCTAAATCTCTGTATTTGAGGGGGATTTATATTTGAGCGCTCTAATCTCAGTCAGGAAATGATTATTGTGAAGAGTGAGATTAGAACGGTAAGCTAATTTTATAATGTGACCATGAGGTGAAAGAGGTCTGTATAGCCTAACACAGGACATCAAACCTAATAGGGCTGCATTTTCCTCTCAGCTGACAACACATAGAAAGGAAAATATTACAAAAATGCGTTTCACTCTCACCGCCATTTTTTTATTTGATCGCATGTTACTAAATCTCCTTGCAACTAGTTGAGTGTCTGCTAACCTTGGTCCCTCATCTCCTCTGTCTGTTCTCTGCCCACAGGACAGCTGGGAAATAGTGGAGGGCCTGCGTGGAGGCTTCAGCTCTGTCCTGGAGCCACAGAAACAGGAGGGCTATCTGCTAAAGAAGAGAAAATGGCCCATGAAAGGCTGGCATAAGGTATAATCCAACACTTGTGAGGTCCTTAAATGACCCATATTACCTCACCCTGCTCATCCGTCACAGTGACAGACTTCATAATTTATTTTAAGGCGTACCTGACAGCTGAACATCATCTCCATTTCCTGGTTGTACTCTAAGCTTTCCAGCTTCTCTTTTACAAAAAAAAAAAACTGCTGACATGACTCTGTGTGTGTTTTAAACTAATTGAATGGGCTTATTGTGTGGATGGTTTCAACCACAGAGGAGTCACATGTGACGTGGGTCAGTGTCTCTTCATGCTCGGCCTAAAAGCTTTCACTGGGATGATACACTCGAGACATCTTGGTGTTTCTTTCCGATGCATTAGCTGATGGCCTGTTGGTTAATAGAGCTGTATGGATTTAGTATTGACTTACAGTCAGAGCGTTGTACTTTCAAAAGTCAGATTTGGGTGATGTACAGTAAGAGCAGCCAGAATCACATTTACAAAGAGAGTGCAGGAGAAGCATTGCAACGGGGTGATTGTAATAATGGAAGATACAATGCAAGGATGACAAACATCTGAGTGCATCAGACATTAACAACATACATTATCAAGATGCATGTCGTGATCACTGAGTCATACCAGTGACTTTAAAGTTGTTGTGAGGGATGTTGCATATCATTCCAGCTGTATCTCATTCCTTTATTGTCCTCCCTTATGCCTGCAGAGATACTTTTTCCTGGACAAGGGCATCCTGAAATATGGAAAGTGCAGTACCGATGTGAGTACAAAAGCCTGCGGGCTGTATACTGTGTGGTCTTTTCAGTTACAGAGGATTACAAAAAAAAAAGACTCTGTGTTCTGGCTGTACTGCTCCTGTGTTTCCCAGAATATCTATCTGTGTCTGTAGTAACAAAAAGCCCTAAATCCCTCACAATCTCATTATCACTGATAGGCGTCACAAAGTGCATTTTACCTGCCAATCTCACATAATTCAACATCAGCCATTCAAAGGCCCAAACACTAGTTGGCCAGGCCATGAGCTTCATACACATCGCAATATGTTGAACCTTTCTTTCGTGTCAATTTCGGCGCCCCCTGTGGACAAAGCACTTTCTGCTAATTTGTCAGGAATAATGTGATATGAATAACATACTGTATTTGTAACTCACTTTTCATCAGAAGCAGATCTCAGAGTGCTTCAGACTTTTTTTGCTTCAGAAAAAAACATGATCATAGATATATCAGATCAAATATAATATTGTACCACAGTCTTTTTTCATTTAGTAGTTCCATAGAGGCATCAGTATTCATTTCAGTCCGTTTCAATACCAGATAAAAACTCCTCACTGGAGCTTTAAGACAGAATCTTGTTACATTGTTATTGTCATCAGTCGGATATTATCATAATGTTGTGTGTTGACTTTTGCAGATTGAGAAAGGGAAACTGCATGGCTGCATTGACGTAGGTCTCTCAGTCATGGCAATCAAGAAGAAATCCAAATGTATCGATCTTGATGCAGAGGAAAACATCTATCACCTGAAGGTAGACTGCAGTGCCAATGGCTGTCATTAATTTTTCATATTTTTAACACAGATTGAAGTAAAAATGTATAATTAAGGCTATTCCCTTTTGATTCCTGTGATGCTAACATTAAATTGACTTTAAAATGACCTTATGTGCTGTTTATGTGAATAAGGGGGGGTTGCAGTAGCTGCGTGTTTTTCCACCTTCACGCCTCCTTCTTGTCCTTGTGTTGGTTACTGACTGTGGTATCTGCTCTGCAGATTAAGTCACCGGAGCTGTTTGATGAATGGGTGTCAAAGCTACGTCACCATCGTCTCTATCGGCAAAATGAGATTGCCATGTACTCTAACGAGAAGTCCTTCTACTATCCCCACTACCCCTCCCCCATCTCACCAGGCATGCCTGAGAGTGCCTCTGTCAGAAAGGTATACCTGTGCCACACACCGCATACTGTTAATGAAAACTATGCAGTGTTGACATTGCTTTCTCTCTTGATGCTTTCTGCTGTTTTTTGTTCATGAATGTCAATTATTTCATTCACACTATCTACTAAGGTCAAAGCCCCCTGACAGAAGAATATTTTAGAGGAAGCAAATTATTATTGTACTGACTTGGGTCTGTTTGCTTTCGCAGTGCATATCTGTACGAAGGCAGTCCACTGTGCCTTCAGCAGGAGCCGTCGCTTTAAGCTGCAGCAGCCAGGCCAAGGTCACAGCATGGCTGCAGTCGTCTAATGACATGGACAAGTGCTCAAAAGGTGAGATGACAGAGTTGTCACTTCAGATTTTCTGGAGTTTCTAACACGCATTAATCACTGATGTCCTTCTAATTTCTATGGCTTGTTCTCCGACTGTGTGACTTCCCTTATGTTTTTTGGTTTCGTAGCAGGATGATAAAGTGTTAAGATTTGGGGCGCTGGTGGCGCAGTGGCTAGTGCACGCGCTTCATGTATGGAGGCTGTGGTCCTCCAAGCGGGCAGCCCAGGTTCAAGTCCAGCCTGTGGCTCCTTTCCTGCATGTCATTCCCCACTCTCTCTCTCCCTGATTTCCAGCTCTATCCACTGTCCTATATCTCCATTAAAGGCACAGAAAGCCTATGAAGAACTTTCAGTTGATGTTGAGAGAACTTGTATCAATATACTTGTTTTGTCCTGTACATGAAGGCGTTTTGTAAAAAAAAATCTCACCATGCTTTCTCTTTAGAATCAAATGACTCACTCATTGTGAATATTCACTGTGAAAAAACGTTTAAGGGTTGGTTCTGCAGTGTGTTGTTAATCGCCCTGTCTGACATCTTCCCTGCGGCAATGGTTTCTGGCATGAGAAACGAACACTATAGAAATCATTAATCATGTAGCTGAAGGTATTGTTTGCTTTTGAAGCTCATAAAGAGGCCTTATAATACATTTCAGTCAAATTCATAACCAGCTAAAAACTCATCACAGGACCTTCAAGTTATAATATCTATCTTTTGCTATTTGAAAAGTGAGACATTTTGAATTCAAGTTGGATGTGAACCATATTAAAAATGACAAAATGTGTAAATAAATGGTGGCTTCCTGTCAGTCGAGGATCGTTCAGTGATTTGCCTACAAATTACATTTACATCACAAATGACAGTAAAAGACAGACATGAGCTCTAGCCTTCTTTCTTTTTAATGTTCATGACATGCCTCAGAAGAGTTCTATAAACCCATAAAGGTTTGAGGTTGATGGCTCTATTATTCATATTGGCCAAACTAGCAAATGCTAATTTTTGTGGACAGCCCCTTTTCATCTCATCTTTTTATCTGTTACAATTTCATAACATCCTAATCAATGTGGATCTTTACACTGCAAAGATTTGTCGGTCTGTGAGGCCCATCTGCTGGAGCTCAACCACCTGCTTCAAAGTATGGAGATCCTTCACCGCACCTATTCTGCTCCATCAATCCAAGCGCTGCAGGTCAACACTTTACTTCTAAAATCCATAACCTTAGCATTAAAAGCATGTTTGTTTAATAATTTGAGGTAAATATTAAGTTTGAGACACTTGCTAGTGCATAAACTTTCTATTTATATAAATATAAATAATTAGTAGATAAAAACACAAGTCGACAGAATTTTATGCATACAAGAGCTTTTCTTGTTTCGTCTTTTTTAATTTCTCTCCATGGACTTCTTTTGTTGACCTCCAGTCAGTTGCTACTTTAAATAGACTCCTAGTTCTGAAAGTATGTTCTATAAAAAGCTTTTCCAAAAATAAAACTACGCTCTACCATTCATTATGATCACTAGGCATCAACATATGACAGCCCAAAGAAGGAAAAGAGACTTCCAAAGAAATGGCTCACTAAAAACTACAACAAAGACGTCAAAACAACTCTGCAGGTAATCACATGAAAATGAAGGCTGATCAGGCTTGATCTTTTTTTTTTTTGTTAATGTCCCTCCAAGCTGTACTCATCTTTACTTTACTGCAGGTACCCAGCTGCATCTCCTCTGGCTCTATTCGCCTTCATGCCTCTAACCCAAACCTCTCCAGCGCCGCGATGGTCAATGACAAGGTCGACACTGAATCCCTGGATTCCACTTTTGATGTTGCCAAGCTGCAGGAGGACTTCTGCCGTGTTGCCACTAATTGTGGGTAAAATGTTTTGAGCTTGCAACCAATACTGTGTTCAGGATGTCTTGCCAATTCCATACAAGATTTTCTTACCAACTGGAAGAGTTCTTTTTTGAAACCTCAGTTGTTTAGTTTTAGGAAATTGGTGTGTCTGCTGTTTAATTTGCATGTACGATAGTATTGACATGGTGTTTTGTTTACAGAAATTAAAGTGAGCCGATGCAGCTGCTCATTACTGATAAAGTCAGTTTTCATTTATTAGGATTCAGAGGAAGCCTTTAGCAGTTCCTCTGGCTTTTACTGAGTGCATTGTTTACAATTACTTGCCCACAAAGCTAGGACAGTTGATTCCTGATTAGTTTTTGCCACTCATCAAGATTTATATTGAAGCTCCACATGGCATAATGAGAATGATTGCAGTACAGAATAATAATAAGTTTATAATAAAAACGTTATGTATATAGCACTTTTAATACCAGAGGTTAACAAAGTGCTTTGACATACCAGCAGAGGCATACACACAAGAATGTGATTGTGTGACTCCTCCACTTCTGTTTCTCTTGTTTCTGCAGTGCATGCGACCATGACATCTGCTCTGAGTTCACTAACATCTGAGAGAGAGAGACTAAAACAATGTCTGGACCATGAAACATGTCCCCCTACCTCCCCGCAGGTTGTTGGTTTGAAGAACGCACTGTCATCAGTAAGTGAAGCACACACACACACACACACACACACACACATACGTATAAGCTGTTTTCACACATTCAATCATGAACATTTTCTGGAGAATTTCAGGACTGGCTGCCCCTGAAATCTTCCTGAGTTGATTATTGACACATGTCGCTCACAGCATGAACTGCTCCCTGTCTGAAGGGAGAGTGGGGGACGTTCTCAAGAGACATGACATTAAAAAGATCCTGCGGAAATCCAAGATGGTGGACAAAGTGACAGGGTCAGACACTGTAATGATAGTGTTTTACTTTAAATCAATGCTACGTGTAAAAGGACGTATTCAGAGTTTAAACCAACAAGTGGAAAAGAATATAATGGCGATAAGAAAAAGTATGAAGCGGCATCGTTAAATGCATGAAGAGCGCTTCGACCACGTGATATAAACGTCATCATTAACTTGTGGGGAATTTTCCTGAATATTTTCTGCTGCATTCACGCATCAGCTCACCCCAACGTCATGCTAAAACATGACTCGGGAGTTATCAGGAAGAATAAAGATGTGGCTGTTTTGCAATCAGACATGCAGCTCACGGCAGGAAAGTTTCAGGCGTTTGGTGCATGTCTAAAAACACCAGCACACGAGCACACACACACACACACACACACCAAAACATTATCATTCATTCAATAAGCACACTGCTCTCAGATGTCGTGTCCTCCCACACCACTCGTCAGGTGTGACACATCAACGAGCCTTTAAGAGGGTTTACTGGCTGCTTGTGTCTGCCCACCTGAACAAAAGCACGTTCATCGGTCGTGTTTCCAGTGGCTGCTGCCTCCCACTCAGATGGCGTTTCTCATTTCTGTTTTCTGGTTACACACAGTCATTGTTTAACTGACTTCTTTTACCACTTTACTCCTGTGCTCTTCACGGCAACACATTTTTTAGAATTTAAGAATAACCTGATTGGTGTTAGCCTGCCTTCCTGATTACTCAGCTTCTACCTCACATGGAGTCTGAAATGTGGTGACTGTTGTAGTTTGGACTCTTGTTGCTTTCTGTCAGATGTCTGCAGTGGCAACACATGGCTCCATTTTCTTTAAAGGCAAAGAGGTTAAAAGTATGGAAGATTTAACCCAAGCGTATTTGGTTGGGTTTGTGGTATAAACAGTGTGTAAACTGGTTACTTTTCCAGGCTTTAGCCCAGAACTCTGAGCTGAGAGAGCGCCTGGGCAAGATTCACGCTGAGTCCAACATCGTAGAACCCACACTAATAAATCTCACTGCCCCTTTGCAGGTGGGTTGCAGGACTGCAGTCACTATGCTACCTTTCCCCACACCATCATAATAGTTAAAATTGTCTGTCTTTATTTTCATCCCACCTGAGCTACAATTTGCCACAGAATGAATGAGCTGTCCTTCCTTTCTCATCCAGATAAGAAATGTTGCTTTCCTCCTCTTATTTGACTCACTTTGATTTATAATGACCAAAGAAAGAGTCAATAAATCTACTTAACTATACACCTCTCAGTGAACACTTTCCCCCTGGTTTCTGTCTTTGCTCAGTGCTTCCTTGCTCCCTCTCAGTTATTTGCTGTGCCTCACTATCACACAGCTCAAGAAGAGGACTTCTAACCACCTGACAAATTATTGTCTCATGAGGAAGCTCTTTGCTCACTTAATCGGATTTACTGACCAGAGAGTGTGAGCTGATCTGCTCAATTTTCCTCTTGGAAACTTGGTGAACGCACAGTGCAGAGATAATGCTACACCACTGAGATTATCTCGGGGCTAATTAATAAGTGGTTTTAGCACAGGGTAGAGGGACATGCTCACTTGCATGTGTGGTTCTAATACCTCATCAGTGTGATTCATTTCATCTTTTGTGTTCTTTTTCTGAAGGACTTTTTTGAATGCTTTGATTTCATTTTGAATGTGCACCTTGTTTTATGTTAACAACAACAACATATCTGGCGGAGTTTGTGCACATTTGTTGCATGCTTGCACTTCTGACTTACTCTTCATAAATCATGCAGTCACTTATTGATATACAGTCTAGATCTAAGTTTGATGTATACATATTCTTCTAAATTGATTGTGAAATTGGACTGTACCTGTAACAAAACCCTTTCTTATTTCAATTTAGATTTTAGAAGTTCAGCATACTGCCGGTTTATGGCAAACTCTACACACATGTTGCCACATCTTAAAGAGAACAAGTGTGAATGTTTCCACTCAGTTGTCTATATTTTTAAACTCAACTCAAAGTGAAATAAATGAACAGTGAAGTTCTGAATGTTTTATAGATGACTGTATTTCAATATATTGAATGTCCAGTTTTGTGTGTTGTGATGGTCTCATTATCCCACAATCATATTGTACTCCGAATTGCCCTGTAATTTCCACCCAGCCTAGCTGTCACAGTGTTGCCCTTCTCTTGTCCTTAATTATAGATGTGGGCTCTGTGTCTCTTAGAAACAAGCCTCCGTGGACGAATCCCATCCCCTCGTACACCAAGTGTCCAATGAGAGCAGAGCTTCAATCACAGAGTCTTTGTCTGAGTTCTTTGATGCACACGAGGTTCTGTTGTCTGCTAGTTCTTCTGAAAATGAGGTAAGTGTGACAGGTAAACTGTCAATAGCAGAGATTTTACTGATGTTACTGTTAACCATAGACTGAATATAAATCGACAATGTGTCTCCATCTCTGTTGTACCAAATTGAAGTCAAAATCTCCTGCAAAGGGCGCTGACATATTGCGCCAGTGACACCATTTGGTGCCAAGCCGAGCAAAATGGATCTGGCTGGTGGAGCCACAGAAATGACTCCACACCTACTCCCCTAACTGAATCAGACATTTAACTTAACACATAAAGCGATTATTGTGTTGATTTAAAGCAGATACTCAAGTTCATGGGAAGTTCAAAGACTGGAAAGTATGTTTTGGTTATATTTTCTCTTGTTGTTCCTTCTTTACTCTGCTTCTCTAGTGAAACAGTCAGTCATGACATAACAGCTGCTCCTTTCACATCAAATAACTAATTAAAACTAAACTACTCAGATAAATAAACACTAGGACATAAATCATCATGATAAGAACTAACTATGATGACAGAAACCATGTTTTGGAAAGTTTGCTTCATGTTCTGTATTTTAACAGTGAGGAGGAGGGGGTTTGTAACTTATACTGCATGCAGTCAGCAGGGGGAGCTCAAAATATTTTGGCTTCACTCTTCAGGGGCTCTTGTGCTGTCCATTCTTTATACAGTCTGTGCTGTTAACTTGGAATCATTTTGTAGCTTAAACTTACACTTAAAGTTTGGATTCATTTTGCGTTTTGCAGAAGAGAAGAAATTCAGGTTTTTCAGTAGAGCTTCAACTCAGTTTACTAGTATAAAAAATCCAGACAGTTTTGTCTGAAAATAAGTACTACTTAAGATACAACACCTCACATATCCTCCATTCTCAGTCTATGGATTGTGTTTACCTTTGAAGCATAGTAACAATTCAGTGCCATTCTTTTTCCAAGAAGATCTGCCTTTTAACTCAGCAGCAAGTTAAAGTCTTAATGTTACATTTTGTAATAGATTGGTCGTAACATCAGTCTGCAACATGCCTGATCAGATAGCAGCTGGAGTGAAAGCAATGTAAAAATGAGAGATAATTACTTTCTTATAAATACAGCAAGTAGAAGTGCAAATTGGCCACCAAGGCCCCACTGGGCAAATTATTTCTAGCCCATTAGATCTTCTGCTGATGTGATATTGAAAGAGACCTGACCAATCCCCTCCTGCAGGAGGTATTAAAGGGTTATCGTATTAAAGGGTATTAAAGGGTATTAAAGGGTTATCTTTGAATTTCCCTCGGGATCATTAAAGTAGTATTGTATCTATCTATCTATCTATCTATCTGTCGTTTAGCTAAAGTTTGGATGTTTGTTTGTTTGTTTTTTAGGCATCAGAAGATGACTCAAATATAAGTGACATTAGTGACAATATTTCCATTGACAACTTCAGCAACGAGACAGAAAGTGAGAGACCAAACTCAGGTAAGCTTTGGAGATATGGGCATTTTCACACTAGCTCACCAGTATCACAGTCACAGTTGTTCAGTTGTTTGAACTGTCTTACCTCTTGTAACATTTTCTTGCAGGCCTTTGTCAGCGTAGATCCTGTCTGCCCTCACCTTGCCCCAACAATAGCACCATCAGCCTGTGGAACATCCTGAGGAACAATATAGGCAAAGACCTTTCTAAGGTGGCCATGCCCGTCCAACTTAATGAGCCGCTCAACACCCTGCAGAGACTGTGTGAGGAGCTGGAGTACAGTGAACTTCTCGACAGGGCTGCCAACACACACGACCCCTTTGAACGTATGGTAGGATTGCAAATTTACTGTTTAACATGTGATATGTAGATGTTAAATGAGAAATAATAGTGTTAGGGGTTCACATAGCAAAGGGGAGAATGTTTTACATGGTTTCCTCAATTTCTTTAATGACACTCTAACTCTAACTTAAACAGAGTTACTGTTTAAGTTAAGTATGAATCTGGAGTCAGGAGCGTAACTTAGCTTAGCTTAGTTTAGTTTAGCAATACAACTTGAAACAGGGCAGCATGACTACTTCTAATGTTAACAATACTTCTGCTGGCCACTTTAAAATTACTAATTGGCATGTTTGTTCATGTTAGTTTACATCCGAAACAAGCAGATTTTTAAATCAATTTAAAGAGCCAGGCTAACTGGTAATCTGTTGCTCCAGCTCTTAGACTGTAAATTAGAATGGACAGAGCAACACATTGGTTATGGCTTTCACCATCTTGTTCTTTGTAGCAAGAAGTGATCATATTGGGACAAGTGGGTGGAGCTGCATTGGAGTTAGGGATTGTCAAATGCCAAGTTATCAAACTCATGCCAAAGGTTTAGAAGGCTAAAAAGTTAATGACTTACTTAGTGCTTTTGTGATTATGGGGGTAGTGAATATGAATAAAAACAACACTTAAATTTCACTCTCCAAAAAAGCTGAAGAACAGACTTATTGGATGGGATTGGAAAAAGAGAGCCATATTACTTACTACAATATTTGCATAGATAGATAGAGAAGATAGATAGATAGATAGATAGATAGATACTTTATTGATCCCGAGGGAAATTCAAATGAAACATTCAACTGAAACATTCCCAGACGACACAAACACCACAGACACATCCAAGATAGTAGTTCATTGGCTGGAATTAGCTGAGGGGACAACTAGCAGTCCCTCAAAGCTACCAATCCCCCACGTATCTATAACTTTAAGTATGACAAATAGATATCATTAAAGTGTTAAAGATTCATGTCGGTTGTCATGCGTGATAATATTGTGACCAATGCGTCAACATCATTGAACCAATCTGTCTGCTGTAACATTTTACATTTAAATATTGCATATATGGGGATTAACTCTATTTTTCTATTTTTGCCTCCTCGTTTACTTAATTTTTCTTTAACTCTGGAGGTTGCTGCTCGTTGAACTTCTAGCATAAAGACATGGAAGTCCTGACATGAAAGCAAATAAGGATATTTAAAAACACTTTTTTAATAGTGTATAATAAGCCCTAAAAGGTTAATTGATTAAATAAAATAATGTTTTACAAGCTTTATTTGACAACCATTGCAGGCTAATGCACTTCTAAGTGGCCATAGAGCAGGGAATCTATCAGCCTGCTGGCAGAGGTTTGGCATTGTGAGCCCTGAGGTAAACCCTTACCTCCGTCTCTAGGTTTCCATCAGGCAGATTGCATTACACCGTCTCTTCCAGTGCTTTGCTTGTGCTGAATTTGCATTGACTTACTTTGGATTGAAGGGTGCTTAAGTTTGTACACTTTTGGGGTCAAGGTGCATAGATGTAGCCTATATCCTGTTGCGTTGCCAAGTTATGAAAAATGTGCATTTAACACAAACTGTATTTATGTAAAAGTAAAGTGAAATAAGAGTGAGCTACTATCTGTGGCCTCCCATTATGAGTTGGAATTATTTCAGTGCTCTCTTAAGAGTATTGCAACAATTTGGTAGTTTCCTGGCACATTACAGTGAATTGGAGAGAAAAGTAGAACAACTGAGAATCAGAATAAGATTTGACACACATTAAGATCCAATGATACAGGGTAGCTTAACCTACTGATGCAGCTTAGGAAGTTCACTGCTCTGTTGTTAATCCTTTCTGGTTGTCATATGGATAGTTTTATGCCTGAATCAACTTAGTGAAGATGAGCCATTATTTCTTTATAAAATAAATTAAAAAGCACCAACAATTGTTTTGTTTTCTCTTTTTTAGGTATACATAGCTACATTTGTAGTATCAGGCTATGCATCCAGCTACTACAGGACTGGGGGGAAACCTTTCAACCCCATTCTGGGAGAAACATATGAATGTGACCGGCCTGATAAAGGCTTTCGATTTGTTGCAGAGCAGGTATGCACACATTTCTGCGCTATCAACAACTCAACGATCACATCATTCTCATAATAAATAATATATTTTTTTTTGTAATCAAATCTTCTAACGTGGCTGTTTTCTCCTATTATCATTATAAGGTCAGCCATCATCCACCAATCTCAGCCTGCCACGCAGAGTCTAAAAACTTCATCTATTGGCAAGGTAGTGTAATACAGAAATAAGCCATTCAGCTTTTACGATAGTGGCTGGTTGTCCAGATTGAATCTCCAGAATATGTACAATTTGTGTTTTCTGATTGATCTCAAAGACGTGAGGTGCAAGAACAAATTCTGGGGAAAGTCAATGGAGATTGTTCCTGTTGGTACCATTCATGTAGCTCTACCAGGGTGAGTCTGTTTGGCCTCATTTACTCTGACACACATATGCATAAGATGTTCAAACACATACCCTTAAGATGGATATCTTTTCTTTCTTTTTCTAGAACTGGAGACCACTACGAGTGGAACAAGGTGACGTCCTGCATCCACAACATTCTTAGTGGACAACGCTGGATTGAGCACTATGGAGAGATCTCCATCAGAAACTCTGCCAGTGACATTTGTCAATGCAAGATCACGTTTGTTAAGGTGAGCCCAACATGTTAAAATACCTTTAATGGGACAGATTCGGTTTAGTAGCTATATATGCCGGGCTGTAATGGCCTCTATTATTACTTCATTATAACCATTATAATCATTCATTTAGGATACAGGAGAGCAGATCAAACTTTCTTTAGTTTGACTTGTAATATTACAGGTCGTACTGCAGATGAATCTTCTTTAATTTCTCTGTCAGTCCATTTCTCTTGGGGGGGTCAATTGCAGTAGTGTGTGCTCATTTCAACAACCCCCTGAAGCTGTGCAGGATGGCAAGTCCAAACATGTCAGAAGCCATTATACATCCTTCCCTCTCATTCAACACAGCCCAGCAATCCACACGGTAGTTTATGCAACAGCAACATCTGCTGGTCTTTAGAGAACACTACAATAACCTCTGCTTTATTCAGTTACCATGTAATGATTGAACGCTGTGCTCCTATTGTTTAATACTGTTAGTGTGTATTATATAATCAAACTACCTTCTTTTTACAGGCCAAGTACTGGAATTCAAGTGTGAATGAGATTGAAGGAACTATCACAGATAATAAAGGGAAGGTCACCCGAAGGCTCTTTGGAAAGTGGCATGAATCAGTTTTCTGTGGAGACCCGCCTTCAGCCACATGCGTCTGGAGAGCAAGTATGACAAATGTCTTTCAAAAAGAGTGCAGAGAAAGGGATTTAAAAAAACACAAAGTGAATGTTATTTTATGTTTTTTAGATGCAATGCCAGTAGACCACGAGCAGTACTTTGGTTTCACCAAGTTTGCTATCGAATTGAATGAGCTCGACCCATCCCTTAAACAGCTGCTACCGCCCACAGACACCAGACTACGAGTGGACCAACGGTAAGAGAAAAAACACACAAAATGCCAATGCGATTAAAGTCCTGTAGTTGTGAATATTTTATGTATTTAACACGTTTTTTTTTTTCAGTCAAAGATTTAAGTGAGGAACGTTTAACGTTGGTTAAGAAACAGACTGAAATGAATAGTGATGCCTCTTTATAATAATAATAATAATACATTTTATTTATAAGCGCTTTTAAAAACTCAAAAACACTTTACAATAGTTAAAACATAAAGAACAGCACAGTAAGGACAGACTAACGGACATCGCAGCATTACGCACAAATCATAATCATAAGATAACAACAATAAAGAAAACAGAAAAAAAACTTTCAAATCACTTGTCAAAAATAGTTTTGATAAGTGATTTGAAAGTAGGAGGGTCGGTGCAGTGTGTAGGGAGTGAGTTCCAGAGGGAGGGGGCAGCTATGGAGAAGGCTCTGTCCCCCCAGGTTCGGTGCTTGGTTCTAAGAGGGGGAGATAGGGGGTTGGCTTTTGAGGAACGGAGGCTGCGTGCAGGAGTGTGAGGGTGAAGGCGAGCCGTGAGGTAGGAGGGGGCCTGGTGGTTAAGGGCTTTATGTGTGAGGAGAAGGTGTTCTTGAGGATAGGGGTGACGGCTGCCAGTTTGAGAGTTTTGTGTACTGAACCAGAGCAGAGGGAGGAGTTGATGATTGAGGTTATGAGTGGCGCGATGGCTGGGAGACAGTTTTTGACGAGACTGGATGGGATGGGATTGAGAATACTGGTGGAGGACTTCATGCTAGAGGTGATGATGGATAGCTCATTTGGGGAAACAGGGGAGAACTGAGACAGAGGTTGGGTGATGGGGCGAGGGGATGCGGGTAGGGATGAAGAGGGGACAGTGAGAGTGTTGAAGCTGCTGTAAATGGTGTCAATTTTTGATTGAAAGAATGAAAGAAAAGCGTTGCATTTATCAGCTGTGAAGGAGGGAGAGGTGTTGTCACTGGGTTTGAGGAGTTTGTTTATTGTAGAGAAGAGAGCCTTGGGGTTGGATGAGCCTGAGTGGATGAGGTGTGAGTAATAAGTGGACTGCACTGAGAGCTTCCATGTATTGTTTAAGGTAGTCAGAGTATGATTGGAAGTGAACTGTTAAACCGGTTTTCTTGTGGATTCTTTCGACCTGGCGTTTGCAGGATTTCCATGTTTATAGCCAGATGGTCGGAGATGTTGAGGTTGAGAAGTTGACGTGCTGTGTGAAGTTGAGGCAGTGAAGAAGGTCCAGGAATTCTTTGGCAGTTTAACATTGAGTGTCGTCGATGTGGAAGTTAAAATCCCCAAGGAGCAGAACAGAAGTTGAGATGGAGCAGAGTTGGGTCAGAAAGTCATGAAAATCACTGAAAAAAGAAGGGTTTGGTTTGGGGGGGGGGCGATAGATTACAGCAGTGACTAGGGGAGTGGGACCAGAGAGTTTGAAAGCAATGTGTTCAAATGAGTAAAATGCAGGGATGGAAATGGTGGTAGTTTTAATGTCCTTCCTGTAAACGGCTGCAACATCCCCACCCATTCCATCGGGACAGGGTTTGTCCATGTATGTGTATCCTGTGGGTGTGGTTTGGTTTAGTGAGAAATAGTCCAAGGGTTTTTGCCAGGTTTCGGTGAGACATAGGAAGTCCAGGTTGGTGTCGGTTATGAAGTCATGGAGAATGGGACTTTTATTGTTGAGGGAGCGAGTATTCAGCAAGGCCAGTTTCAGGTTATGATGTGGTGTTTTACAGTGTGAAGGGTGAGGGAGTGGCTGACAGGGGATGGTTGACAAATTTGAAAAATTGACAGATTTAGTGATTTTGTTTTTATTTGGATGCCTTCTTGTAATGAGAGTTTCTATTGCAGACAATGTCAGCTCTCGCTGTTGATCACAGCGAGAGCTGGGAGGATGGAGGAGCAGACCTTTGGACGGTAGGGTGTGCTGGAACCATAGAGGAAGATTGGGAATCGGCTGTATTGATGTCGTCATTTATTGATAGTCAGTTGCATGGCGTGTACTGTACTGTGTGTTGGATGTTTGTAGTTAGGAGGTGTGAGCCGGCTTTGTTTGGGTGAAGTCCGTCAGCTTTAAAAAGAGAGTAGCGGTTCCAGAGCAGATTAAAATTGTCAATGAAGGCCACATCGTGAGCCCTGCAGGTGGACTGCAGCCAGTGGTGGAGGTAGAGGGTTCTGCTGAAACGAGCGGCGTTGGACAGAGGCGCAGTGGGTCCGGAGATGAAAATGGATTTACCAGTTAGTATTAAGAGCTTGAAAAGTTGGTTGAAGTGCTCTTTGGTCAGTTCAGACTGTTGTCGAGAAGTGTCATTTGTGCCCACATGAATGATAAGGCGAGTGATGGTGGTGGGAAGAGAGGGCAGAGTCTTCCGGAGCCTTTCTAAAATGACGGGGACAGTAGCACCAGGGAGGCAGAGAGTGGTGGCATTGAAAAACCATACATTCCTTATTATGGAGTCGCCGATTATCAGAGTCGTAGGAGAGAAAAGTGGACGAGGGGGTGAAGCCTGAGTGCCGACAGTGCGAACCCGTGCGTGTCTGGTGACGTCAAGGCAGAGTGGACTCACCAGCTGAGGAGGCGCGGTCAGGGCAGGTGAACGCTCCGGTTGTTTGCTCATGACCTACAAAAGCACACGTGTCCATCAGCATAAAGGTTGATTATTTCTTCAATGTTAATTGTAATGCCTGATATTCATCAGGTGCCAGATTAGGCAATTAACAGCACACCAAAGAAGCAAAGAGAAAAAATCACAGTGAGTGATTTTTAATAGAAAGCAGGTCAAGATTTTTCTTCAGAAAACCCAACATCCAACTGTATGGGACAAAATCAGCAGAGTATTAAGACATGCTATTTTGTCCTTAGGGGGGCCCTACATAGACACAAACCGGAAGTATATGTCAACTGACTTTTATATAACATAAGATAACAGTGAAGAGTCCCCACACACACACACACACACACACACACACACACACACACACACACACACACACACACACACACACACACACACACACACACACACACACACACACACACACACACACACACACACACACACACACACGCTTCTTTTTCTAACAATCTGATGTTATAGATCTTAATCATTTCCTCTTGACACACTGTCTTATTTCGTGAGTAACTGCTGGGGGTTTTAGCTCACAAGACTTTAAACTGCACTCTGCTACAACATAGAAGAGGAACTGAAGAGGAACTGAAGAGGAACTGAAGAGGAACTGTCTATTTTCACTATGAAAAGAGATTGAAAAGTGTTGTCCTGTAAATACAGTTATGTTATCTTTCTATGATGCAAAAAGTGAATCAATGTGATTCAAAGTTCAACATTCAAAGTTTTAATTTTGAGGTATTGTCATATTTTACCATGTCGTGTAATTTTTGTCTCATGTTTGCAAAAATGAGTATGTCTTTGTCTGGCTGGCAGACTGCTGGAGGAGGGGAACTTGGAGGCCGCGGAAGAGCATAAACAGAGGATTGAACAGCTGCAGAGAGAGAGACGGAGACTCCTGGAGGAGAGCAACAGTGTACATCAGCCTAAATTCTTCAGGTAGCCTAAATATCCAGATGTATTAGTTTCTCACATAGATCTTAAATTATGGGAAATAAATTTGCTCTTATTTGTGTTATTCGCATTTTTGACATTATAAGAGCAGCCTCTATTATAACATCAGTTTCAACACATTTCCATCTCTCCCTATATTTACCACTTGTTTACTGTTCTTAAACCCCGATAGGAAGTCAAAGGATGATACCTGGGTGAGCAACAACACATACTGGGAGCTGAGGAAGGAGACCAACTTTAATCACATGGAGAGTCCGACACTGTGGTGACACCCACACTACAGACTCCACACATACGTTTAGACCTGCACAGCCTCTAATGTGATCAAGGCTGGTTCTGGAGATTTCTGTATCCCAGTCTTACCTTTCACATTCAGTGCTGGTCACACTTTTTGCAATTAATAAAGTCATTGCCTTAATTGCAAGTGCTTCTAGAAGTTGTGTAAACATTGTTTATGCAAAGATATTGACAGAATGTTGATACATTTTGTTGCCCATGTTTTCACTGGATATATTACATTTTACTACTAAAACTGAGAAAGGAACAACTACATGATATAAAGGGTAACAAATCCTTATCATAACTGGTATATATAATCTTTGAATTTAACAAACAACTGGTCACTTTAGCTGTTGTGTTATCATGGACATTCTCTACCTCGGAGACAAACAAGCCTAGATATGCGATGACCGTGTGTACATATCCAAACATCCAATATTTATTCTGCACCTGCCTGATGCCTTACTCATTGTACTCATGATGTTAATCTGTTTTTTTCTGCACCTCCGATATCTTTTAAAATGTTTTTTTAAAGGAATTCAGCACCTAAAGACAGATATTTCAAACCATACCTTTTTTGTTGGTCTCATAACAATCATCTGTTTTTTTTGCTAAGACTTTGTGAATGATTGTGCAACCATGAGCAGCAGTAGCAAACATGAAATCCAGCCTTTTTTTCCACTCTGTCCATTGCTGAATTGTGTACATGGACCCTGGGCTTCGGGACCAAACATGTCAAACCTTATGTTACAAGAGCTCAAATAAAATATCTGATGCCTTTTTTCGCGAAGTCATTCTGACTATCTTTGTGTGTCTGCAGCATTTTACACAACAGCTATGAACCAAACAATTGTCGTTCCTGTTGAAGAAATGACTAAGACTTGACTCCACACAATAAGACTCAGTTGACTCAGATGGCTTACATTGATGAAAGTTTATACAGCAGATGAATCCTCCGGAGGAGACATAATTCAACATCACACTTCTATACTCATGTCTTGCTCAATCACATCTGCCGAACTTCTTGAAAGGCATCGCATATATCCAAAAAGACATTATCATTATCAGGGTCATGTCACATTGACCTACCTAGTGGGTGTAGTGATGTAAATTGTTACAATGTGGAGCATAGGAGTGATCTCTTCTCTGTCTTATGAAATACTGTAGTAATCTCTTTGTACAGCAATACATGCATACAAATATGATAATGAGGCCTGGGTGGAATAAGTATATAACTGAGTATCATGCTTTAGCCAGAGAAGTGTTTAAATCATAGGTAGTAGCAGGTAGAGCCAAAAAAAGGCCAGTGTTGAAGTTCAATAAGCTCACCATTGCACAATTTTCGTAAGAAACTTTTGTAAGAAAATATTTCAGTAAAAACCAGATTTCTGGACACACAAAATTCCATGTAATTCCTTGTCCCTGGCCAAGTGGTTAGTTTGCGTGCCTAATGTACAGAGGATGTTGTCCTTGAAGTGGGTTTGACGCCAACCTAAGGCACCTTTCCTGAATATCATTCCCCACTCTATCTCTCCCTGATTTCCAACTCTATCAACTGTCCTGTCTCTACAATAAAGGCATGAAGGGCAAACTAAAAAAAAAAGAAGGTATAGGCCAGAAAATGTGCACTGTGTGACCATCTCTGCTTTGCATTTCCTCCTGGCTGTTGAAAGCCCTGGAAAAGTACCTGGCATGATTTCCAGAACAGGAAGAGGCCTCCTACAGGGTAAGTCTAGACAGAAGATTTTATTCTCCCAAACTCAGCCTTGCTGGACCGGATCTGAATGCATTTAAAAAAAAAATTAAAAAACAGTACACCATGGTTTAATATCTTTTTACTATTTTTCTCCAGTGAAATATTGTTGTCATCATCTGTTTTCCTTCAACTTTTAAGCTAACTTGGACAGAAAAAGAAAAAAAATGTCAATGCTTAGGATATTTAGCAAAAGAAAACAACTATTTCTTGAGTATTGCCAGGCACTATACCAAACATTTATATCATATAGCATATATATGACATATAGCTTGCATGCTGATTTTCTCTCCTGAGTGTGTGAAATGGACAACCTTGATCATTTGTTGCTGACAGGACATCAACTTTGCATGCCCACCTTGTCCCATCCCAATCCACTCAAAGGATCCAGTGTACCCTCTGTCTCACAGTTGCAGTCTCTTCTTACCAGGATACATAATACAAATTAAAATGCAAAGAAAACTTGCAGCATAGCAGCATTTGAAGTAGCATTTGGGTTCTTCCATTGATTAAAGACATAAGGACATAAGAGACAGGAGAGACACAGGTTTTGTTAAATCTGGCAAGATGAGCACTTAGGCTACATGAACTAACGCTCTGTAAAAGTACTTCAAACACTGAGAGAACAGAAAACAGGAAAAGGGACGGACAAAAATGTTTTGAGGGCTTCAGGTTTAAAGGCAAGCTTCTCTAAAAGACGTGATTCTACTAAATAAGCAGAACTTAACATCAGCTGCAGCTTAGCTCCCTCCTGCTGCTGCCTCAGCAGTACTTTTATGCTGTCGAGGCTCCTCTGAAATTCATTATCAACATGGGAAAGGATATTAATGTTATCTAACCTGTTATATTAAATCATTCGGTAATTAACTTTGATTTAACAATAACTTGTCAATAAAAACACTGGAGCAAGGTCTGTGTAGTTTTCAGAAACTGTGAAGATTGAGTCTAAAACATGCAGCAAACTCCAGTGTTGAAAAAGAATGCATATGTGGACAACTGTAGTTCCTCTAGTGTCTGCTTGAGGCTGGCTTCAAGAAACCCTGAAGTTACATAAACACCCCAATTGAAAAATGTCATTAACAAATGAACATGTTTGCAGCCTGTTATGATTTTGGTCTGATTAGTTATTGTTTTCATCAGCACACACTGTAAGGGTCAATTTTAACTTACTACAAGTTATAGTTAGGCTCGTGTCTGACCTGATTGACGGGCAAGCATGTAACGGTTTGTCAAGAGGATTTAAACCCGTCTCAGCTCCAGCTCTTAGCCTGTCTTTGAGTTGACTGAACATTAAGTTGAGACATCATTTCCAGCGTGGTGACCGACATCAGGGCTCGCAAAGCCTCCTGCAGCAACAGATGGATGACATCACTCAGGCTCTGTCCATTACTGTTCACAGTATATGCTCCAAAAGCATTCCTTCCTCATAAAAGAAAAAGAAAAAAAAGAGGAAACGTAGCCCACAAGAAAGTGTTAAACTAAATTGATACAGACAAGTTGCAGGAAATAAATATGGAGGGTAATCCAAAGATAAACATATAAGAACGAATATAGACATTTAATTATAGCCTAATAATAAACGAAGAAAACACGTAAATTGAATTGAAAGTTATGAGGTAAGTAAACAAATCGGAGTATTAAAACAAAGGTGAATGAAGCAAATGAACACATTGATCATCAGGATCACATCAGAAAAGGGACCTTTCCAACAAAATACCATTAAAGTGATTTTCTATAAATAAAAAAAATAAAAATGTACGCAGTTAGGTGCAAGTAACCTATAGGCCTAGCCCTTTGACTAAATATTGCTCACAAAGTTGCAGAGCAGTTTCTGCGACTGCGGTCAAGCCAGCCCCTACTCGAGTTTACATGGTGAAGTGAGCCGCCCCTAAAGTTGAAGTGCTCACGTATTCTGATCTTTATGGTAAATGCTCCGGACTGCAGAGCGAGCAGGAGTAACAGACAGGAAGAGCGATGACGTCAAGTGCTAAATGTCTAGGTCTTACCATAAAACTGGCTATGAGATACAAGTGTATGAAACGGGAGTAAACAGAATACTGTACAGGGAACAGCTTCGGAGGTCGGTGAAGTTAGTGAGAATAAATCTGCGAGTCTTCACAATTTAAAAAAAAAAAGTTTTCTGGAGAAAACAATAATTATATATATTTTCTTCCATAAGTACACAATGATGAAAGAGAAAATGATTCTGATATCGTTTGACTTACTTCCTAGACTACATGCACAAGTAATATGAAGTACCTTTACCTTGTACTTTTTGAGAAATCCATTGTCAAAGTCCCTTATAAATCACTATAATGAGTCTTTTTTATGACTTTGATGTCTTGTAAAAAAAAATTCTTCCATAAGTAGAAGATTATTCTGATATGGTTGGACTTATTACTTGGTTGGACACAGCTCTCTGCAGTGTTTTGAATGTGACAGTACCAATTTGATTCGCTCTGTCACAGCTACATGTTGCACTTTTAATACTTTGCAATAAACACACATACAAGCATTTTTCAAATATTAATAATCAGTCACGAATATAAAATTACTATTGACATTGTTTTTACATTTCTTATAAACATTAACATTTTCAAAGAACATACATATGAAATTACAACGACTCTGAACACCAACAACTATATACATCTATCTTTGAATTTGAAGTTTTTTATTTTCTGCCCTAAATGCAAAGAGCACAATCCCAATCGTTCACCCTTGCATGTTGGAGTTTTTCTTAATCCATGGCTAGGCACTGCTCATGGTACCATCTTTCGCATGTGTCACACTGTATCTGTAAAATAAAATGTGCAAACCTTTATCAACTTGTCAGGAATAGAGAATCTTTTGCAATAGAGAAACATTTCTAGTTATAGGCACTCATTGTAGACAGTCATGACTCACAGCGATATTTACCGAGGATATACTGGATTTCTGCTATATTTACAGTATGTGTAAAATGTCGCACATTCAGCCTTTAAGACCAAATTTTGATTTAGGAACATCTCTGTATAGAAGTGCTGCCGGTTTGTGTCAAAAGTACAGTTGAGCTCAGTACATGACAGTAATGTGAAGGCTGAAACTGATTTGATACATTACATTAACACTCACTGGACTTAAATGTTTTCTGTTTACATTGCACTCTGTTGTAGACTGCAAATCATGCACATATCTGCACAACTCCTCCATTGCACATTTTGTGTTATATATTCTATTACATATTTTTTATTGCTTTTTATATTTTTATCTTATTCTTTTTAAGATGTCAGCAGGAGATCTTGTGCTTTTATTCTGATTCTGAAGAGTCAATAACCCTGTTTCAAGGTGGAAAACCATAACTTACTGACTAAACTTAAATCTAGAATCCTCTGTTGTGGATTTTTCTGTTGGTAATAAAATATCTCAAGTCAAAGTCTTTTGTCTTTGTGTATTTTATTGGATATAATAAAAAGTTATTTTGCAAAAGGGGTAATCAGCTACAAAAGTAACATCAGTCACCAAAAGATTGCATCTTTGCATCAAAGATTCCCGGGGCAGTCCCGGTTGCAGAGCATAATTATACTTTCACAGGGTATTTCACAGGTATTTGCATATACATGAGCGATACATCGTCATTGGTTTGAGCTTGCCCTAGTGACTACGCCTTCTGCTAGTTTGCCTGGTGATTTATCTATGCAAGCTTCTATAAAGGCACCTGGTACGGAGGAACACCAACAGAAACTCCTTTGTCAGGAGGGCACTGATTTAGGGTCATGCTGTACTCAGATCCTGAGGAGTGTTCCTGTTGGAGATACAGACCAAGGCCATACAGAGAAACAGTTTCTAATTGCTGAATGATGCACAAACATCCTAATCTTTTAAGGTCAAACGAAGGCAACAGACAGATAGTATTTTTCCACTACACCTCTCATAACCCTCTTATTGTCACTGTATAAACTTTTATTAAACACTATAAAAACTAACACTTAAAAGAAGTCAACATACATTTGAGTATTCATTTCATCTGTTGACATTCAACATGGTCAGAATTGTCAAAATCAGATGTAATTGCACATTATTTTGTATCTTCTCTCTGTTCACCTTTAGTACATATTGGAAATAAATAAATAACACAGAGCGGTTGTGCATCTAAAACCACACATTTTAATTTACAGTTTTATCATAGGATAAACCATAAATTATAAAGAACACACAGCGACAACCTCTCACCCAGTCAGTAGTTGGAGGCCCTGATCCTGGGGGCTTTGAGGTCGAGCACATAGCACAGTGGTTGTCCATGTCAAACACTGGCAGAAAATAAAATTATATTCAGTCACATAATATGTACATTTTTAAGTTTATTAACACTTTTTTTTAACATGTAAACACATACAAGAACTTTAAATGGCTCCTTAAAATTTGTCTGGCTGCCATTACATTTTTAACCATTTTTAAAACTGAAATTTTCATGATAGTAGCTCAAATAAAAGTCAATATGACGCAAACAATGAGCTCAACTGCAGATTGAGTGTACTTAAGCTAAATCAGGCAAAGTTTTTATTGAAACAATCAACACTAAATCCATGGATTCAAAGGAGAGAGGACACTGAAACAGCGTTAAGGCTTCGGTCTTGAGAGCATGTTTGTCATTTTACATGTTTTATTTATATTTAGAGATAAATAAAGGAAAATCTTGAATGTTGGTTTTCTTTTTATTTATGAATTGCAGAGATATTCAGTTGTCAATATCCATTGAACTGACTAAATCAACTCCAAAGTACTATCTGAAGACTTAGTATTGGTATATACTCATCACAAATAACTGCAAGAAACAGTCTACAACAAGCCTGATTTCTATTCTCCCAATTATTGCAAATCTTTTTTTCTACAATAGCAGAAATGCATATTCTTTTCATATTTCTGATATTATTTATTTGTATTGTCATCTAACAAACACAATTGAAAACATATTATTTGTAAATACATACATGGTGATGAAAAACAATTCTGATGATGCCACAATTTAACTCTGATCATCCTATCCACTCAGCAGATAGCCTCAGACTCCCCCTGCTCCTAGCCATCTGTCTGTCACTCAGTTTCCCCATCAGCTTCCATGCATACAGAACTCAATCATTCATTAAGATTAAGATTAAGAAAGCAATGATTCTGGGGACTATGAAAAGCTGCATTTCGTGAACTCATTTTCAGAGGCTGTAGTGTGTTTAGATGTGTTAGATTGAATTTGATTAAAATAAGTTTATCAGTTATACAACAAAACTCAAACCTTTAATATAATTTAAAGGGGAAATTACTTTCTTACCTGAACCACTGAGTAAAGATAGTGCAAGCTTTGTCCTCTCAAATGCCATCTCCTTCTTGGATGTCCCAAAGGACATACCTGGCAATGCCGGAAAGGCCTCCATCAGGGCCTTTGCCATCTACACCAACACATAAAATGAAGCGTTTCATCTTTATTGTGTTTCACAAGAATAACTTGGACTTTTCTCATAGAAAAAAATCAAAATCAAAGTATTGTTATACTTGTAATATGTAAATGACAAAGTGCATGAGCTGTATCGACTTTTTTTTACATGTCAAGTATTAAAAGAGCACTCACCTTCCCAAATGTTGAGAAAGAAAACAATCTGTGAACAAAGTGAATCAGTAAATCAAAAAGAATGCTTAAAAGATGAAATTCTTCATGTTACATTTTGTTAACGAAATGCTGAAGCCTAGTTCCAGTGAATGCAATATTCTTCAGTTGGCCGAAAATAGTCAAAGTATTAACAACATGGTCCAGAAATGATTAGTGAAATTGTGATACTGATAGGCCAAGAAACCTTCATCCACTTAAACACAGATAAAGCTGACTTAAAGAGTCAGACATGTACCTACACAAAGAATCATAAACCTAGAAGGTATATATTCATAAAGGGTCTAATAATAAACAGCTAGGGTGAGCTAGGATTGAGACCATCATCTTTGACATGATTCAAATCAAACTCATCCATAGCTGACACTTTAGTGCATGCACTGGCCAAATAGAATTCCCGCAAGTCGAGTAAAAGTTCAAATAACAATAGGCTACAAAAGATTATTATGGGCTTATCATTGGGTCAGTGAGTAATGTGACAGCTCACTGGACTTGTTGCAGGAATGCACAGCAGTGCATGAGAACTTTGTTGAAAAAGTTCAATGCCATAAAGCTTAAATAAACATTTATTGGATTGGATTTTTTTTTTGTTACATCTTTGTTGACTCACAAGGGATGCAGGCATATTAACCGCAGATGACAACTTCAAAATGTCCTGCTGGTTTTACGTGTAGGACAATAAAGACAGACACAGCATGCATTCGATGACCAAGATAGTTTCCCCTGATCATGTGTCTCATGATCATTTGTGTCTCATGATTATTTTCCTTTGATGAATGCAATGGCTTCCCTAAATTTTCGGAGCAAGCCTTTGCGTTAAAATGGCGTTCGCCTTAGCACCCGCAATGGGGGCCCTATCTTCACACTTAGCTAAATACATTGTAACATATCTTTCAAAGATATGTAGTATACTGGAAACATTTCATTAATATGTTATGTTGCCTCTATAGGATACAAAAAGACAAGAAATATGTCAGCATTGTGTGAAAAAAGCGGTAGCATATAACTGTCATCTGCTACTCTGTTGAACATTAACATCAACTATTTAGAATAAACCTACCCTTGACGATTTGTCATCATTGATTCCACATTGGTCTTTGAAAAAACCTGGTAGCCTATACGCAAATATTCTACAAACTTGTTGAGAAAATAACTCTCCACCCAATTGCGCACACGAAGTCCTCTCTGTCCGTCAAGTCCTCAACTCAAATCACCTCCTCAACTCAAATCACCTCCTCAACTCAAATCACCTCCTCAACTCAAATCACCTCCTCAACGCGTCCACAAGGAGAGGAAGAGTTTATGACTTCAACGCTTTCTGATTGTCAAGGTAAAAATAAGGGTCAAGGTAAAATAAGTGTAAAAACAAGCCCACACACTCAAAAGCTAAACAGAACATATAGGGTAAAACTGATGTCTATTTATAAGTTTAATTATTGTTAAAATATAAAATCATTATAATTAATACACATTGTAATGTTGTGGGTTATGATGGCAAATGTATTTATGAAGTTAAAGGTAGGCCTATATAAATGTGTAAAACAATTTTTGATGAATTAACAGTTTTTTGAAAAGGGCCTCAGGGTTTGAGAAAATAACAGGCTCATTATTGTGCTGTATTATCTCAGAAAGTACACAGTAAAAGTACCTAAATGTACTTATGGAAGATTTTGTTTTTATATGACATCAAAGTCAGAAAAATAAGACTCAACAATATGACATATAATGGACTTTGAAAGTGGAGTTCACAAAAAGTGCAGTAATAGTTACTGCATAGTAACTGTGCATGTAGTCTAACAAGTACTAAGTCCAACCATATCAGAATAATCTTCTACTTATGGACGAATTTCTTTTTACAAGACATCAAAGTCATCAAAAAGACTGAAGTGATTTTACTGAAAAAGTGATTTATAAGGGACTTTGACAATGGATTTCTCAAAAAGTACAAAGTAAAAGTACTTCATAGTCCAGGTGCATGTAGTCTAGGAAGTACTAAGTCCAACCATATCAGAATCATTGTCTACTTATGGAAGAACATATATTTTTATATTTTTTTCCCAGGAAAACACCTTACTTTGAAAAACGGAAGTTATCGCAGACTCGCAGTATTATTCTCAAACTAATTTCACCGACCTCCGAAGCTGTTCCCTGAACATTATTTTGTTTGCTCCCGTTTCATACACGTGTATCTCATAGCCAGTTTTATGGTAAGACTTCGGCATTCATCACTTTTGCCTGGAAAAGGAGATTAATAACAGACTCACTCTTCCTGTCTGTTACTCCTGCTCGCTCTGCAGTCCGGAGCATTTACCATAAAGATCAGAATACGTGAGCACTTCAACTTTAGGGGCGGCTCACTTCACCATGTAAAAGCGAGGAGCGGCTGGCTTGACCGCAGTTTTCCTCGGTACGTGTTGTGTTGCTTTGTCTTCCAATATCAATAGTCTACTTGTTCCATCTTCCGCAATTTAGAGACGATGGGGCTCTCTGATAAATGCCCCGATCTGAAAACACGATGGGACAGGATTTTGGAGGTGTGTGTGCCATGTCCTCGGAAGCCAGGTAGGATTATATTAGCCTATATTATATTATATTACATTATATTATATTTGTTAGCCTATATAATATTATATCAGCCTATAGGCTACTTTATATATTATTATCGTTATTATAATGACTAAAGTGACTTATATTACATTACAGGACATGAAGTCAACCCTAACTGTGGCTTTGATGATTACGGAGGGAGACACGCTCCCCCTATCACACCGTGCAAACCCGATACGTTTAATGATGACAGCAGTGCGTACTGTAAACCTTGTGCCTTGTGCCCCCATGGTTTTATTATTTCAAGCCCATGCAACTCAACTATCGACACCAAGTGCGAAGAAACAAGGTAAGAATGTAAAAGAATTGCCATGTCCTTGACAAAGACAGGAAGGCGGAGGTCGATCTGTAAACATCATCAGTGTCGAGTTGTTTTTGTTTAATTTTGTGTTATAAAGTCAAACGCGTTGGGTGTTTTCTGATTTTCTACAGACACCCGGGGACCGAAGTTCCAGTCAATGTGAGTAGTCTAGTATCCTCTTCGGGATTTGTCAAGTAGATAAGTCTTTGTACCAGAATGCGTTGGCTAAATATGGAGATTGGAAACTTGTTTAGGTCTATAGCATCTCTTTAGGAATCTAAACCGTCTCAGCCCCCGACATTTTTCAGCAGCGCTTCAATGTTAAAGTCATTATTTAGGCTACGTAAATGACCAATAATGACTAAGATGAACTATGACGTCAGGGCTTATTTAGGCAACAAGTAAAAGGAAATACACCAACACTAAATAAAAAGTTCCCAGTTTGAGTCATCGAGTGTTTTTTTATAGCCTTTTTTTTTAAAATAGAAATGTTAGAAATATCTGAGCTATTATCAACATGTAGGTATATTTAAATATCGATCAATCAAAATATCACAATATCATCATCAAAATAGGCTAGACCCCTTTTTTTTAGCACTTCATAATGTGGTGGAATTTCTGTAGTTATTTAGATTATAATGTACAGATGTCATTATGTTTATTCACTGTTTTTTAGTGTCAGTCAGACCTGACAGAGTTCAGTTGTTATTAATACACCAAGTACAGCTTAGAGAGTTTCAACTGTTTTTCCTGATATCTGCAAGGATGTTTGGTAGACTTGTTGTCTGCTCCAGTGTTATTGACATCACAGTTTAGTCTAGGTCTGATAATGATAATGTCTTTTTGGATATATGCGATGCCTTTCAAGAAGTTCGGCAGATGTGATTGAGCAAGACACGAGTACAGAAGTGTGATGTTGAATTATGTCTCCTCCGGAGGATTCATCTGCTGTATAAACTTTCATCAATGTAAGCCATCTGACACAGCTGAGTCTTATTGTGTGGAGTCAAGTCTTAGTCATTTCTTCAACACATAAAATCCGTATTTTCAATGTGGAAGCTTTTTCATTTATTTATTCTGTCACTGAAACTTTTTTTTTTTTCAAAGGATAGCTTCTGGTAAAAATACCAAATAGCACACATATATTAGCCTATGTAGACTACATGTTTTTTGGTGACAGTTGAGAGCATACAATGAAACAGAAACACCATAACAGCATGTAACCTACTGTCACAAGAAGTTCACTCTTTTTCCATTTCAGAATCAGACAAGTCAAGGACCCACTTCATCACCAAATGCAACATCTTTTCATAGTGCATTGTGTAAGCAAAATAAACAATTGTTTATGGAATAAGACGTGTATTTTCATTATCTTCATCTAACCCTGACATTTTCCATTTGCAGGGACAGTCCCATTGGCTATCCTTGTTATGGTTGTAGTGTTTTCTGCTTACATCTTTTACATGAAACGGAAAAAGGGTAAGTATGTTTTTTAACTTTATTTTGTCCCATTGAGATTAAATTGACCTTTACGAGAGAGACCTGGCCACGATAGCAGCCAAAGACAATAACAAACACATAGAACATAACGCAACATGGACAAATCATGACAATAACACAGCATGGGAAAAAAACACAAGCAGTTCTTTTAAAGTAACCGCTAAAACATGAAACAGTGGGAAAAGTATTTTATGCGGAGCTCCTAGACTGAGAAACTGCATACAGGCTGACCACTGCAAACATGTTATTTTTCTGTAATGTAATACTAGAGTAGGGCATGGGTGGGTTTACTGTAACTTGTAATTATGTCAAGATATGTGTGTCTCTTGTGTTTGGGTTCATCACAGGTCAGAACACAGTCATGAATTACAGCAGAAGATCATCATACATTAAAGCAGGCTTCACTCCACTTTCTGCCGAAGCCTTAAACAATGATCTGAAGGATGTTCTGAGTGAGTGGAAATGAGAAATGTCTCTTCATATGAACTAAATCTTAACTTTTTATCAGAGATATTGGTAACAGATGAGAGCAGTTTCCCATGAAAACTCCCTGTGACTTCAAGGACCTTTTTCTGTTACATTTGGTAGTTATCTGGAAGTAAATCTTATCACATTTGGTTTCACTTCCTACATTTTTTATTTTTTACGTTTGTCCTTGAAAAGGTTGCTCAGTCAGATTCATGATGTGCTGTAAAACCACAAAATTGTTTGCATCTGTTGGTGAGTTTCAATGTCATTAGTGTGCTAAGCTGTTCAAACTGTTCCAAAGAAGTAGACAGTACAAGTAAACATGCCTCCAACGCCCATAAAACGAAATGAGACTGCAGGGCTGTGTCACAAAACCCACATCATGACATGTTGAAAAGAGAATTAAGAGAAGCACTAAAGTTATAGAAATGAAAAAAGAAATAGTAGGAGCTTTGAAATGTGTGTTTGGCTTCAGGAAGTTAAGAGTAAACAAGCTGACATGTTTGGTGTCAGTAAATGATATAGAATAACGCACTACATATTTATAAGATTGTTTTTCTTATTATAAAATGCTTTAATATGAAAAGAGAGAAAAACAAAGAACGTGAAACAAAACAGCTTATACTCACAACAATGGAGCCGTCAATGAAGAAACAACACTCTTCTGCCATCTAGTGAGTATTTAGACACAGTCCAGCCAGGCCAGAAGGGGAAACTATTCACACAGATTAGTGTAAACTAAATGGGCCAATGCTACCTGCAGAATATAAAATAAAGTAGTAAATAACAACTCACTGTGTCAAACACCAAGTCTAATGCTAATGCCAGTAGCAGGATACTTGTTGGCGTCCTCCTCGCAGCTTTTTCACAACGCTGTGATGTAAACAGGGGACCTCGTCTCCAGAGTGAAGAAACATCTCATGAGCCTGGTGGGATACCACAGGGCTTGTGCCCTTTCCTGTCCTTAGTTGAGGTTCAATGGTTTTGTTTATGAAAATAAACAAAACAAAGTGAAGAAACATGTTAGACAGGTAGGGGTTTTAAGGCGTGTTGAGTGGGTGTGGCCAAGAAAAAGGGTTTGGAATGGGCGGTGTCTTAAGTTTTATTTTTTAAACCGTCACACAATTATGTAAATATAGGGAGTTAAACATAGCATTTGCTATTAAAAGGAGCAGAACTTTATAGAAAATATGTTTCTTAATGTTCAGTAACAATATTTAAATAAGCAGGGAAATGTGAGTGGAGTGAAATCTACACACCATTTAACAGTGACGGTTAAGTCAACAATAAAAGTCTTACTATGTAATAATAGATGTCTTCTTACCAAAATCTGTGCATATATATATATATATATATATATATATAATATTATAGCAACATTTAAAGAAGACTTTCTTAAACTGACAGATGCTTTTTAACCACTCACATCTTTCTCTCGTAGGTCCTAATGTCATGTCAGCACCGTTACAGACGGTCCTGGACAACCTGGATGTTTTGGAAGATCTGGTGATTTTGTTGGATCCAGAAAGCCATGGAGTGAAAAACACCAAACATCTGGCTTCTCATTGCTCCTTCACCTCCACCTGGATCACTTACACCTACTCAATGAAGGACAGTAAGAGCCCTCTGAAAGCTGTGTTGGAGGGGGTCACCAGCAGGCACCCTGACTGGACTGTGGGGCACCTCGCCAAGCTGCTCAGACAGATGGAGCGCAACGATGCCATCGCTGTCCTCGCCAAAATCAGACTGAGTGAGATGGACGTGTAGCAATGTTTCCACCTGTAAAGACTTTGCTTGCACGTTTTATTTTCTCTGATCAGTTCTGTTAGATTTAAAACAGTCGATGTTTACCAAATCACATATACATGTGCACTTCCTGAAAACATCAGAAGTAATTCAAAGGACAAATGATGGGGTCCTGGTTTGATGAAGAAAGTGTTAAAAAAAAAATAAACTACATAATGATGTGGCTCTGGATTAGCTTGCCAAAGTTAGGACAGCTATAACTTCCACTCAAAGTGGTGCAGTTAACTCTGGCTTGGCTCCATATTTTCAACAGAAAGCTTATGAAAAAACAACTTACATTTAAAAAGCCAAGACTGAAAATCCCTCCCTCGTTCAGACACAAAGGGGGCCAAATTCTTCCAATATGATGCTCATGGTGGGAAGCTCACAAACTAATGATAAACTGCTTTGATTCAAGTTTGAAAATCATATAAACCTAAGCTAACAACTGATCATTAGCCCACTTCTTAGTGAAAATAAGGAGGGACATCATGATATATTCAAGGCAAAACATGTTTGATAATCCTTCAGTTGTTAACAACTTTCAACCACACACTGTATACCTAAAAATACCAAGTGACAGTTACAAAACATAACAGAGCTAATGTTAATGTGAGCACGTCAGCAGAAAGGTTAGGTAGGGGTTAGTTTGATGCTAACGGTAGCTGTTAATAGCCAAAGAGTCTTAACACATTTGTGAACTCACGAGGGCAACTAATTCTTCTATTTAGTGAGTAGGTTGTGACTCCAGACACAACTTCAAAGCAGGTATTAATGAAAGAGTCTTTCAAGTTGCCTTATGGGAAGTGTAGGATTCAGTGTTTTTGGAACCCATCAAATACAAGAGACTAGAAGTAAGGTCAGTCCATTCTTTGAGTAGCTTTAGAGGTTTATACTTACATGACTGAAAGAACAAAAGCACACGGATCCTTCAGGCTTTCAAATGATTTTACACATAAACAGATGAAGAAATGTATCACCGCTGTATTAAACCTCTTTTTTTTTTTTTTACTTTGGTTGCATTGAAAATTCACAACTGCTTTTAGAACTATATATTTGTGTATCATTTGTACCCGCTTTTTTTTTTACAACAAATGAACATGAAGAACAATTACTGTTTTTAAAAAAGTTGAAATGTAAAAAAAAAGCCATTTAACATGCAAACTTTTTCAAATAAAAAAATGAAATTGTTCAAACATCTTAACATCTTTATTAAGCAAATAACATTATAAATAAAAAAAGTGCATAGAAAAATTAAACAGGTTTAGAAATATGTATACAAATATTTACAAACGCAATGTTTATTTGTACATTGTAACAAAGACGTAAATTTAAAGATCACATATTTTCTCATTTTTATGTCTTTTATACACTTACTTTAAAATAACCCTACTTTATATATATATATATATTTATTTATATATATGTGTTATATAACATACAGCTTTTTTAACAGATTCTGGGAGAGATGGTCATGATAACTTAAGGTTTTGACTAGTGCTTTGCATCCTTCATTGCAAACACACAAAATGACCAACAGATGCACCCAAAAACACACACGCACATGTACTCGCTCGCTCACTCACTCGCTCACACACTCACTCACACACCCGCTCACTCACTCACACTCGCTCACTCACACTCGCTCACTCACTCACTCACACACTCTCACACACACACACTAGTTCTGCAGGACTGTAAAACCAAACTACTCTTAAATTATCATCCTCTCTTTTTGCATCAGTATTCCCAAACATCTGTGTAAACAGCTGAGGTAGAATCCTTGCAAGGAGTTGGGAGTGACTCTGCTCTTGTTGTCAGCTGGGTGATTGACACAAGTTAATCTGGGCTCCATCCCAGTGATTGGACATGCAAGAAGGAAAGAGGATTAAGATGAAAACTCAACATGATGAACATTGTTACAATGGGTTTGAAAAGAAAAAAAAAAAGAAGGAAAAAAAGATGATCATGGGCTTGGAGAGGCAAACAGTGCTCACTTAACTCCTGTGGCTGATTCTAAGACCGTCAATATTACGCCATAACAACGAAAAATGAATAAAACGGATTCTTTAAAAATACCTGCTTTAGAACAATTTGTCATTAAGGCTTAATGCATGACAAGACTGCCCAACAGAAAATTCAAGTAAGGTGGTGAAACAAAGGACATCATTAAAATAAAAAAAGTGAAAAAATTAAAATAATAAAAAAAAGGATACATTTGGGGGAGATCACGTAATACACTGGACCCCCACCTTTTATACAGAGCACAACCTTTAACCATTAAAAATAAATCAAAACATGAATAAATAGAACTACCAATTTGAACAGTGTGGATTAGATTAGCCTCATCAACGACAGCACTGAACATCAACTAAGAACAACACGAAAGATCATTTTTAAGGTGCTGAGTACATCTCTCAGCCCCCGTTTTTAGACTGAACAGCAACATCTGGAGAAATGTGACTGCAGCCGGAGCTGAACACCCACACAGTGGCGATGCTTTTTTTTTTACCAGTGCTTTCCCTGATTAAGATAAACTGAAGGTTTCACAAAGATGGAAATAATTTCAATGTCTGATAGTGATTTATGTGCAAGTGTAGGTTAGCAAAGTCTTATTGCAATAGGTAATCAGCATCGGCCATGACAGTTATAAAATATATATTTTAAAAACTGATATTCACCACAACTCTTTACTTTTGGCTTAGGTAGTGTTTGCTACATACACTGTACATCAAGAAACAAACACGTGTTAAAGACATGTCTCTGTCTTTATAAATATGACACACTGTTATCGACTTAAACGGTTACTTTTCAAAACTCCCTTAACATCTAAACAGGAAGAGCAGAGGTGTGAATTCTCCCTTAAACCTCAACAGGAAGAGCATAGGTATGAATAGCATATCATGATGTGAAACTAAGAAGACGCTTTATGATCTGATGATTAGAGTACTGCTTGCGTGCATGAATTTAAGAGAAATGGCCTCATTAAGGTGAATTAACAGCTAAATAATTCCTGATTTACTTATGACTTTAAAGATGTTTTCAAAGCTTAGCACCATGGTTAATTCGTTATTCACGAGATATAAAACTCTACAAAGAAAAAAAATATCTACAACATGAGAAATGTAAGATGTAAGAGGAAACACAAATGAAGATTTAGATGAATGTATGGCTCAAGAACTGACCTCTGAACCGCACGTAGGGGGGCTGTTACGTTATGGACTGGAGGATGGAGCAATCATCGTTACAGACAGAGATCCCCTCCCCAGAAATGAATTAAACATCTTAGGAATCTCTTGAAGTCCAGCTATAGGTTTTCAGCAATGATTTGAACAGATAAGGCTTGACGTGTTAATCAAATAAATTCTGTTGGAATCGTCCATATTGGTGCCCCTTCAATTTTAAATAGTGGTTTTAAATGTCTTGTTCTCATGAACATCAAAACCACTTCCTCTGTCGTGGTGGCGATGCTGGGCCAGCTGCACATCTGAATTCTCTAGAAGTACCTTGTGAACACATATACCAGATAAGACACTATCTCAACAGTTAATGCATGATCTCTGCAGGTTGTCATCCTCCTCTTCTTCTGTTTCAAATTCCAAAAAATGTCCACATATCAATTTTTTCACCAGCAAATATTCCTGACTGGTCACATAGTGGCTTTTCCCCCTTCTGTACAACTGCACACTGCCTCCCCAAGCCCAATCCAGTGCCACCTTGATTTAAGGCTTACTAGTAAACACGTTGCTCCTTTTTCTTAAAAAAAAGAAAGAGATGTCTCAGTTTAGGAAACGGCGACAGCGTCGGGCCCCACAGTTGCAATTGAGTTTGTTGCTGGCGTCCTCAATGGGGAACTTGTAATCATAGGTGAGCTCCTCCCCTCTGTAGATCTTCCTCAGGGCGAAGATGACGATGTGCTTTCGACCCTCCACGTTGATCACTCGGGAGTAGCAGTTAGGTTCACAGGAGTGGTTGATGAATCTTGCCGCATTGCCGTGCATGGTCGCATCCACCACATCAAAGTCATCAATACGAAACATGTAGCAGCCAATGCCCTGAGGAGGCGGAAAAAAAGAACACCCTATTGATACATCATCTGACCCAGCACAACTTTTACATACAGCAATAAACAGGATTAGATGAGAATGAAAGAGATTTTTAAAAAAGAAACCAGACAGACCTTGCCATCGTAGTACTTCTCTCTTTTGTCAGTGAGCACTGCTCGGATGACGATGCCAGCGTATTCAATCACCATCTCCCCTGCCTCAATGTTCCTCTTACAGAACAGGCCGCGCCCATGGATAGCAGACCTGACACACACAACACACACAGGTCAGCTCTGCACTTGTTCTTTTGCTGGTGTCATAATGAGATGTAGACTTGGGGCACTTTGTGGATGTGATTTTCATGTATTTCCTCTCTGCTACAGAATTTAAATGGGCTGAAAGACGAGTATCAACTGGAGTCATTTGAATTAGTGACAGGGGAAAGTATAAGAGGGCTAATTATTAGACTAATAGATATATTTCAGTCAATTAAAAAAGTGGGCTAGAACATCAACAAATCCAATATTGATGTTTTAGTAGTAGTATACGTTGTTTTAGGTTGGTTTTAACTTGTCAAGGAGAAAAACGCTTTCATTTGCCCATCATTATCATTACTATCAAACACCTGCTAAGCTATTGACATTTCCGTCAGCCACAGCTCTACTTGTTCTTTTTCAGTGCTGAATAGATCAGCGTTTTAAGCATGCTAAGCTACAATGATTACTACAGTTGAAGTTTTACCTTCCAGATACCAACTTGTTACGAGGTTTAATTGGGAGCATGATGTCATTTTTCACTTGAGCATGTTTCTCCGTAGGGTTGGGACAAAATATTGACAAAATATCACAGTACTGCCTGATGTTAAAAATATGGCGCTCTAAATATATTTCCCTGCAAATATGATAGAAGTCTGTGGTTTCTCCAGACATACCAGAGGCTTCTCTGAGATTATCAGATTAACTGCGCTGCATTAGCTATATCTTGTTTGTGTCGTTGTTGTTGATAGAGTTCACATGCTGACTAGATCACCACACAGCCTACACAACTTTAATTTGTTTTTACTCTACATTTGATAAACTGGATTCAGATTTATCTTGTATTATGCCTTCGACTTTCTGTCAATTCCGAACCAAAGGATTGCCGGTCCTGCATTTTCTCTGTTGTTTTCATGCTCACATGAATTGTTCTGTGATCTTAATAAACTTAAATACCTATTCTATACATTGAAATGTCAGATAAATGTTGGTATTTATCCTTAAGGAGGCTCGTGCTGAAAAGATCTGCATGCAAAACACTCCTTTTGTGCGGTGATGTGAATATTCTAAAATTACTTATTTTTTCCTTTCTTTTACCACTTTATCATATATAGATTCTATAAGCCGTTTGCTCGCTTCACTTTATCTCTATGCTACTTGATCACTGCTGCTCTCTCTTACTAGCAGCCGTTTTTGGATCAAGGAGCCAGGCAACAAGCCAAACAGCGACATCTCCAAGTGTGGAGGCCGTTGCTATAACAGGAATGTTTGAGAAAATTTAAGGACATATTTAATCCATTTAATGTATTGATGTACTGATGAAAACAAATGTTGGCTATATCTTTTTTTGTTGCAGTGCTTCCATAAATTATCACAAATCTTTACAGTTGTAAGTAAAGTAAAAGTAAAATAAAGTTTGAATCCCCTAATGTTTCCACCTAAAGATAAAGATGCAACTGAAATCTCTGCATGCATAACATACAAAGTGCAAGTGTAGTTCTGTGCTTACCTGTACACGCCCACAGCCTCCTTGGAGGTTCTTTCCAGATGTCTGAAGCGCATAGCCATGGGTAACTCCAAACTAGTAGCCCGTCTAAGATGAAGAGCACATGATAGTTCACAAAAACATCGAGCAACAAATATTTAGCTATATTGTATAAGAAAAAGGCCAGAATGGTTTAAATATGTATTCAGTTTGTTTACAGCAATGTGCTTTGAAAGTGTTGACTATATTTTAACCCGAAAAAAAAACATTTAACTATATGGGTGAAGCCTCACCTTGTCGACTTCAAAAGAACCTCATCTTCCTCATCATCATAAGGCCCAATGTCATCAGGAAGCTGTCTATGCTGAGAAGCTAGGAAGTTAAATATGTCAAAGGTGGATTTCCTGTAGAGAGAAGGAGAAAATGAAAATAGGTTATGATGTATAGAAGTGCACCAATTCACACACTCACAAAGTGAAATACTAATTCAATATTGATTATTTTCTAGTCCTTTTATGAATATGTATGGAAAAAAGAGCATTCATTAAAATGCAGAACTGATGAGTAAAGATTATTTCAGTGACTGGTGTCTGTTTTATGAGGTCATTAAGAATGACATTGCGGTTAAATCCTCTCCTATGGATTACCACCAGCAATAAAGATATTGGCGAGAGTAAACTGTTAAGCTTGTACACTTTGAAGTCAAATTGGTGCACATACCTAAGGTAGAGCTCAGAGCGTGCACACCCGCTGGGATTGACAGGGAGGTCGTCCTCCTGGCTGAACTGTTTGAAGAAACGGAAAGTATGTCGTTGACAACGATGGGCTCCCTGAAGTTGCTCCAGCAAAAACACCACTGCATCATGGACCAGACCGAACATGCGGCCTCCAGTGATCCTCTGAAAGGTCAGTGGTCTTAACCGGGCAATAGCTCGTGCCTCCTGCACTCCCTCTATCACTGCTTTCCAGGCCACTGAAAGGAGGAAAAAGAATGAAGATACAATACTACACCAATACCTTTAAAGAAAGTCTGACTATTAATTAAGAACATGTTAGATAATTTGAGGCTTTCTTGAACATTTTAAAAAAAAAGCTTACCCTCAATACTGTCTGCCTCTACACTGAAACCATCATCGCTGGTTATCTCAAATCTCAAGTGTGGCAGGTCTTTATTAGTTTGATATTCCTCATCTTCATCAGGGGACAGTGGTTCATCATCAGATGTAGAAGCAGCACCTGAAAAGGCACGATTTTTACAATACAATACAACTATTCAGAAGTGTTATACAGTATGTGGCAGACCTTGTGGTTATGTTTTAAGATAAAGAAATCGTTTAGAATATGCAGTTACAACTACCTGAGTATTTCTTCCAGTCAGAGAGAGCACTGTGCCCCACTGTTTCCCACGCTTGCTGATTGCCCTGTTCACCCTGAGACATGAAATCCCAAGGCTCTGACCTGAGGAAGAAAAGGGAATTCAAGGTTTTCAATCAAAACTTTTGTAACACAATTGTGAAAATACTAACAAAAACTTGTATATAGACAAGTTAACCTCACTTTAACGACTCTAACCAATGTGCTCTTATTATTATCGCCAATAATTTATTTATTTCCCTTCAAACCCTTCAAATTAAAATGCCAACAATCAGCTGATTCCAGCATCTTGAATGTTAAGATTTATTGCTCGTATCCGTCAATGAATCAGTAATGAAACAACCATAAAATATAGATGAGACAAATCTTACCCTGAGCTCTCAGAATCGCTTATGTGCTCCTTCTTTAACTCGTCTAGGTTCAGCACACCTTTCACTGTCGGGGTCTTGATGCGGACTCCTGAAGCCCTGCTGGAGATGCTTGGAAAGGTTGGTCTACGACGTTCTTCATCCTCACTGATGGGCTCTGGTTTGAGGAAGTCAACCTTAGACTTCTTTGTGACAATGCGGTCTGAAAGCGAAGACACTCTCTTCATACGGACGTGGGTGCGAGGGCGAGAAGCTGGAGCCTGTGCTGGTGTCGGTGAAGGACATCGAGGCAACACTGGGGGCTCTGGTTCAATCAACAGGCCCGGTGGCAGAACCAGTGAGGAAGGACTTAGTGTTTGAAGCCCGCTCCACTTGGGTGTGTAGTTACTTGCCATTGCTTGATTGATAATTGCTTGAGCACTTTGAGCTGGAGTGGTGGGAGGATTCTCAGCAGATGGAGCAGGCTGTCCTGAGGTCTTGGATTTTTTGGATGTACTGGGCTCTTTCTTTTTCTTTGTCTTTTTCACCTCTGGAACAGTTCCATCTTTTGGTGTTTTATTAGAGTTTTTTCTCTGCTTCTTCGCATTAACTGAAGCCACCGCATCGTTGCTGTTGTTAGAAAGCAGCTGTGTTATCGTGAGTGGATTCTGAACTGCAGGTGTAACTGACTGAGGACCCGCTGCTGCCACATTGGGCCCGGGGAGTGGAGCGCTCATATTACCAGCTGCCGCTAGTGTGGCAGACAGTGCGTTGCTTTGCAACAAGTTGGCGATCTGAGTGACACAGTTGTAGGAAGGAGAGTTGGGAGTGGGCAGCTGGAAGGTGTTGCTCTCTGGGTTCTTCACAAAGATCTGTCCAAGACGGTTCACAAGCAGGACATGAGGCGTAGGATCAACATTTGGTCCTCCCACCTCCTTCACAGTAAGGATAGCATGTCCAGGCAAACCCGGGTGAACAACTGGCTGCTGTGGTTCTAAAGCGGGTCTAGGGGTGGAAAAGTTGATGGAGATAGTGTGTCCAGAAGAAGCCACCGATGAAGAGTTGAAACCATTCAGGATCACAGGGGCTGAGGTGGTTTGGAGGGGTGTTTGAGCTGTTGAAAACTGTGTTGAGAGTCCAGAGAGAGAGGATATTGATGCAGATGAAGACACAATGGTGACACCTGTAGGACCCAATGGCTGTGTTTGTGTGGAGAGGATAGGTAAAGAGACGGTTCGACAAACCCCTGCAGGGGAACACGTGCCTGGCGTAGCTGATAACACTGGATCGTTTGATGGGGCGGAATTTAGCAACGTTTGTGTCAGCTCTCCAACTGGTCTGAGGGTGGTTAGTTTAGCAGACAGAGACCCTGTGGATGGGAAGGTTGTCGAGTCATCTGAGGATGTTACAGGCTGAAGTGTTATACCTGACTTATATGGAGGCTGACTTATTCCTGGTATACAAGAAAACATCTGCAGCGAGTCTCCATTGCCTTGAGAGGGGTTTTGTCCATCTGTAGACACTGAAGGGGAAGGCTGAAGAAGATCCAGGAGGGAGCCCTGACAGTTTTCAGCAGAGTCTGCTAATGAGGGCATCTCTGCATTAGCCGTTACATGGTTCATTATAGTAGACCCCTCAGTTGATGACACAAAGTTGCTACTGCTGGGCTCTAAATTCAGAGGTTTACCAACAGACTGTTGGGGCTCAAGAGGCGTTCCCTCTAACAAAGAAACCATCTCTGTCACATGTGAACCAGACTCACAACTCTCAAGAACAAGAGATGTTCCAGAAGTGAATCCTAAACTGGATTCTTGGAATAGCTCCTCTGACAATGATTTCTCAGGCACCTTTGTGAGTAAATGAACTGGAGTAGGAAGCACATTTTCCTGATTCACCACAGGATGGTTGAGTCTTTCCTCTAGAAGTGGAGAATTTATGGACTTAGGAGGGTCTTGAGGTGAACTATCTGTAGGTTTTTTGCTTGCAGCTGAGATTTTATCATTTGATGATGCCTCGGGGGATAGACTCGGAACTGCCTGTTTGCCATTTAGTGTTTCCAACTCAGGGACATTTTTGTTTTTCAGGCTCTTGGCTTGTATCTGAGCTTGACCAGAACCCTCAACTTTCTGAGCATCATCATTGGTGACCATACTTGCATCGCTCTCGGTGCCATCATCTATGCCGTCCAGCTGAGCCAAAGGTCGGGACGGGGGGGAGGAGGGAGACTTGGAGCGATCTTTTGAACTGGGACAGGTGACTATGGTCCTTGAGAAGTCAAAATAGTGCTCCATATCATCATCGGAGGAGTTGCCCAAGTCATCCCTGGCTGATGCTGCAGAGCGTGGCAAGTTTGCAACAAGGCTCTTCCTCTTGTGTACCTCTGGGGGTTTCGGCCAAAATTCCTCTTGATCATCCCCTTCCAGCACAATCTGCCCGCCACAGTTCATTGCCACACCTTCATTGAGAAGAGTCTCTTCAATCTCAAGTTCTGTCCGCATCTCCTGCCCTAGGCTGATGCTGGGATCCTTGTGGAACAAACCATAAGGGAAGTCTTTGTCACCTTTTTGTTGGTTCAAGTCCTCTTGGGGTGATGTCCCATTTGCTGGAGAGACGTCTTCAGGTTCTGGGGAAGCTAAGAAGTTGTGCGGCACCTCCACTGAGTCTGGCTGGCTGAGATCAAATGACAGGCGGTTTCTGGGTAGGTGTACGGATGAGGAGAAAGACAGACTTGGAGCGGAAATGCCTCCTGCACTGTCCTGCCAACCTGACTGAGAGAAGAACGACGAGGTCATTGCATTTCCAGAGGATCGGACCGAGGAAGCACTTCTGCCTGCAACTTGGCGGGTCGATGGAGGATTTATCACGTTGTCTGCAGCATTAAGTGGGAACAGTGGGGAGGTCGGCAGGGAGGATTTTCCAGCTCGGAGGGTGATTGGTCCACTCAGGGGACCTAGATGAGGGGGGGACATGTGACTGCGGGGGCCTGTGGTCTGAGAGTGTGGGCGAAGAACCCTTCGAGTCTCCTCCAGATCACTTATGGTTAAAATGTGATGGGGTTTTGCCTGGTTTAGTCCTAAGAAGAAATCAAAACAATAAAAATAGATTAACACTTGAGCCCTTTTGATTGGATCACATTTTTTTATTAGAGAATTTAGATAATTCTAAAATATGAACTTAAATGATATTCTACCTGGGGATGGCAGTGGTCGGGACATTCCCCCAGCTGGTCTCCTGGTTTGGGGATAGCTGGGGATCTTTGGCCTTGCACCATGATCTGATTTGGCTGGAGGTCCTGGCACAAAGGTTTCCTCCGTCAGGGTTTGGGACTCTATTACATCAGTCTCTTGGGCTTCAGATTCTGCAGAGTCATAAAACATATTTATATAGAACGGCTTCTACCTTTGTCTATCTATTTAAAGTAAATCATATCCTAATCTACTACAGTTTTTTGTCTTGTATACACACCAAGCACTGGACAGGGGCTGTGAGCGATGGTGTGATTGTCTCCTCGGTCAGGCATCTCCTCGACAGGCTTCTCAGGGACAACTGGCTGGACCTCTCGGACAGTGCATGTATATTTGCATCGACGCAATGGATTAACTGTACTCCAGTACCAACGAGAACACCTTAGGAGATAAACAAGGATTTTAAAGTGATGGTTTCACACTGATAATCTATCTATATAGTTTAAAGATAGATTACAACTTACTGAAAGCCCACAGGACACAGTCTTCCTTTAAATGCAGAAAGTTCAGTCAGCATTCCCAGTTTGTCAATCTGAAGGGAACCTACGTAGAGACAATGTGGATTCCACTTTTTGATTACACATGAAAGGTTCAGGTGAGTTACAGTTGAGCAGTGAGTAGAAAACCAGCTACAAAAAAGGCGCTTACCGATCATCACATTGATTAGTTCTGGTTCAAGTCCAGTCAAGAACTTTCTGCGGAGGCTGATCCCCTCAAAGTCCACGTACACCCTACGGTTTACTTCAAATTCTTGACCAGTAATCATCTGGAGGATAAAGGAAAAAGGGCGATATTACCATCCAGAATGACTAACCTTTAAGCCACTCAAATAAGACACATGTAGAAGAGTAGAATTTACCCTGCCGCTGATGAGATGCCGGTGTTTGTAGCAGTAAACTTTCTTATCATCCTGGAACACACAGTGACGGGAGCGGGCACACATGAAGTGGTAGTTGCTCTGACAAGATGTCAGGCAGCAGCCCACTGTGGCACCTGTGTGGTTGCAGCGTTCACATCGCTGCAGAGAGTTTGGATTCAAAGTGTCAGGGGCAATCAAGAAACAAGACAGAAAACTATGAGAACAAATATTTAAATGAGAGCAGAGCTGACTGATCTCCTGTTATCAAATATATATAATATAAATATTTTTATGGAGGTTTTACGTTAATAAAACTCAGATGCCTTGTCGTTAGGAACTAACAGGTTAATTAATATATATGGAAGATTAATGACCAACCATTAAGCGGCCTCTTGTGACAGCACTGTGTACATGTAGTAGAGACCCGTTGTCCTCTTCAAACACCTCAGCTGACCACAGACAGCAGTTGACATGAGCCCATTCGTTCTGGCCCAAAAAGAGCAATCTGCCAGCTTCCTGTAAAGCAAAAACAAAGTATTTTGTTAACCTCAAAAGAATTCAATTAATGATGTTTGTATATGATTTACTTGAAGTTCACCTTGTAGTTTGAGAATTCAGAATCTACATTGTGAACTTACGTTTGGTTTAAGGTCTCCATATTTCTGGCACAACGAGCACTGCCTCTCATCATCCTTAGACCATCCAGTGTCTAGATCAGCTTTTGAAAGACGGCCTCGTCTCCCTATATAAAACGTACAAAGTCAAGACTTAAGGGGCCAAAATTTTGCACAAGATCAACAAAAAAAAAGAAAATGTTAATTTTTTCACCCCCCCCCCCCTTCAGTTGAGAACATTACCTTTGAACTTGAGCCTCACAGCCCTGCTGGTATTGAAGTGGGTGCGGCTTATTGGCTCCCCAGACATTGGAGAAACCGCTTCTTCTTCCTTGACATCTAAGCTTTGACCGTTGTCCTCCTGAAGGAGCCCTAGTGGAGCCATCGATGTGAGCTCCTCCCTCTCCTGCCACTGTGCGTAAATGTGCTCCGTCGTAGGAGGTTCAATGGCATTAGAGAGCATCCCCCTATTTAAGAAAGATGCATTCAAGAATTATTATTAATTTTAGACATGCATGCTAAAGGTTATTTCAAAATAATGTTTACTTGTAAAGAAGTCAATAAAAATCACTTACATGGGCAAGTCTTTGGTACAAGAGTTCCACACCTTTGGGTCTTGGCTGCTAAACCAATTAAATACCTCCTCCAGGAGCTAAAGAGGAAAATCACATCAGTCTATTATAGATTTATAGCTCACCTGCATTTAAAAATGTTTTCAAAGCTTTATTTGGTAGTAACTCAAATTCCCATTAGCAACATATGACTTAAGATACTGTAACTCTTCTCATTCATACAGCACCTTTAAGTAGTAAGAGCGTGCAAGAGCAGTGGGTCTCTGCTCCTCTGGTAGATCCTCCTCTTGCTCAAGCCTCTTTCGTACCACCTGAACCACATCTTCATGGAACATTTTCTGTATGAAAACAAACTTTTCTCAGCATCCGTTCAGATTTCATTTGTGAAGTTTCCCTTACGATGCAATGACAAACAACAAAAAGTTGCGGAACTTTAAGAGATATTTTAAAGAGAATGATTTGACAATTACTTTGATAATCAATAAGCAAGCAAACTGGTCAAACATGTGCAGATTCAAGCCAGTTTGAAGGAAGGATTGTATGCTTAGTGTCATTTGTGGTTTAAAAAAAGTCTGTCCTGTTTGTTTTGCAAAATAAGCAATTTTAAGACGTGACGTTTAGCAATGGGAAAACTGATTTGTTTCAAGCAATGATTGGATTTTGTACAGACTCAGTTTTTTACACAACTTGGTGGACATACATTATGTCGTTTTTAGACAGTAAATCTGAGGTTGTAAACTTACCAAAGTAGTATAAAGGCCTTTGTCAAACTTCTTGCCAACAGCTCGGAGGTCACAGGCTGGCTGTCCTTCCATTCCACCTTCAGGATCAGCCAACTTTTCACACTGGAGCAGAAACCAAAACACATTTGAAAAACTGCAATCAATACGAGTACAAACCAAACATAAATTCCAGCGTCAAGTAATTGTATCTAACAAATATAATTCTGCAGATGGCTGGAATAAACACCTAACACTTTGATTGTCATTACCTGTGAGCAGGTAACAAGGTGCTGGGTGAGAGTGGAGGAAAGCAAGCAAGCGAGCACCTTTTCCACCCCAGACCTGAGCTCTATATAGAGCAGCTCTCTCCAGGCACTGGGCTGGGTCACACTACAGGGCCGACATGAATATACCACGCTCTCAGGCAAGCTGGACAAGATCTCATACAGCTCATCTGGAAGGATTAAACAGGAGACAGGAATTTAGCAGTGAAATAGACTCTAAACCAACATGCATACAAGTGACTACAGCATTACTTTGTTGAAAGAAGCCACAAAGAAAGTATCTTTACAAGATCTTACTGATTCCTGTATGCTTTACGAAGAGCTTAATGCAAAGAAAATATCCCTCAGTTATTTAGCTATTTAATACGAACTCAAACAAACAACAACTTGAGAAGATACCATTTCAAGATGCAAGCAAGTTGGGCATGGTTTTATAGTGTTGATGAGTGAAGGGGTGGGGCTTTCTCTCTAGGTACTTCTATCCTCTAAGAATCAAATATGAAAATCACCTGTTAGGTCCTCGCACTTGGCGTGTACCCAATGGTTACAGGTGCCACACTGCATCATCTGACTGTCATAGTCATTGTCCTCGTAGCACTTGAAGCAGATTGGGCAGTAGTTACCTAATAAAAGAAGGAGGGGTTGAGAATAGACCGACAATACTGGTAGATGACAAAGGACATGAAATGTATCAAAGGCTGTATTCTTACCCAGTTCATAGAGCTTTGAACAGTCAGGACAGAGTGCTTTGTCGTGGTTCCAGTCAGTGTCCCAACTCTTCCCTGGTGTGACACCACAACTTTTACACCTGATGCACGTCATACAAACCTGCACAGAAATTCTCGAGTTAGGACCAGCAATCCATGAAATGCAATATTGGCACACTTGAAGTTTTTTAAGAAATCTGAACCAACCCAAGCTTTCCTCTTCTTGTTTTGTTTTGGATAGTTTGGTCCCAGACAGGAGGTGTGATAACAGTTCTGGCATCTCTCACACTCTAACAATGGCTGAGAGACATGAAACAAGTAAAACTTGTAAATTGAACCACAGCACAGAGAAATAAAATACAGCAAAACATATAAGCACAAGCAAAACAAATAAGCAGGTTGTACCTTTAATTGCTTGTTTTTTCGACCACACACATGGCAAAATTTGCAGCGACGACAGCACCAGTTTTCCTTATTCTCCTCTGAGGGACGCTCTGCTGGTTCCAGGCAAAACTGGTGGAAGGGCTCACAGCACACTTGACAATATAGCATCTGCAAAAGGAAATTTATGATAATGAAAAAGGGTTCACCAAATCTAAAATGTAGTGAAATAATAAACATTCAACATTTTTTTATCTGGATCATTAAGTAATATGTCTTAGTACAACACACATGTAAGGACCTTCAAAAAAGAACTGTTGAAGAGTTAGGTAACCTAAGGAATCAGATACAGCATAAGTATTAAAAGAAGAGAAACAGTAATGATGTAGTTACCTCATGTTGCCCTTTACTGGCACAAAGAAGGCAGACATAGGGGGGCATCAGCGGCGCAGAGGTCAATATACTTAAACCACCCATATTCCAGACATTCTCCAAAGAACAGTCCTCCTGAAAACAAAAAGACCGTTTACACAATTAACAACTGAGAATTCTTACTGAGGTTACCATCATAATGCCTTAACTGCTGAGAAGATATGAAAAACAAACGAACAAAGGATTTAGAGTTTAACTCAAGTTCACTTCATGTCAAAGTTGTGGTCATACATCACAGAGGAGATTTGTTGAGTTACATTCCTCATTAACCCATCCACACGTACAAGTACATTGATGTTTAAAAGAATAACAGGGACCTCTAGTGGATAAAACATACAACTAATGAACTACAGCCTTAACGAACATGTGTGTCCTTGTATCATCATTTTTCCAACAGTAACAAGAATTTAAATATGTTATAGTTCTGAACCCCTATTACATCACAACAATGTAATCATTTATAGAAAGTGTTTCACCAAAGAGATTTTTTTCAATGAATGAGCATTATCTCATGATAAGTGTGTTAATATCACAATATGTTTCATGTTCTTTGCTGAGTGACATACCTTGAAGTCAACCCTGATTTTGTGAGTAGGTTTAGAAGACTCAACTTCTCTTTGCTCAAATCCATGGGCCAAGGCAGCCAGGACACTGGGGGGAGTCTGCTCCAAAGGACCCTGAGAGACATCCATCACATAAATGTTGAAACAACACAATTTCCCAGTGTGCATCAGACTTTAGATATGTCTCAGTTATAGGGAGGCCACCACAGTATTACACACCTTAGTTAAACAGAGCCTAAAGAAGAACTGAAAGGACTGGCTTCCAGGAAGCAGACTGTTATTTTGGATAAATACTGTAACAGTAATTGACCTCGTGTCCAAACCTTTGCAAAAGAAATTGAAGGAATGAGGTAGCTTGTAAGCTACACCATGCCAAAACCTCGGTTGGCAGCATATAAACAAAGCTACAGTTGGGATGTCGCCCAAGACAAAACTGGCAGATTTGTGTTTCCGGTTGGTGAGAATATGTCATTAATTGGGTTAAACAAACGCTGTGCAAATGCTCACCAACAGACCTTTTTGAAACTTTTACAAAGCCTTAGCATTCACAGTGTGATGGAGCACATGAAGTGTAGCATACTGACACAAATGAAATATGTGTAGGTGAATGAGGTTGTTAGCGTGGGTAAAAAAAAAATTGAATTAACCACCTTCTCAGGTTTACGTCGGCCAGATGGTACACGGTGTGAGCTGGACTTTCTTTGCCTGATATCCTCATCTGAAATGTCTCCAAGGAATCCATCTAATGACACAAAGTCTAAGGAAGACAGGAAAAACAATATTATATATACATACAGTATATACAGATGCCTCAAGTGATAGATACTATATACATATACTAAATATTTAAATCCATATAAAAATGTGTTTATAATCATATGTAAACAGATACCTATATTTGTGGTGTTATAATACTAGAGCAATTTGTAAATGTAACAACAATTTTATCTGGTTCGTCAAATGATAATCTACCTTGACTTAAGCGGGGCCCTGCACCTCTTTTCCTGGCTGGTGAGGCAGAGTTTGGGACAGCTTTGTCGTCTAGATCAGAGTCGTAGTCCACCAAGTCAAAGTAGACGCGGGGCTTCACAACACGCTTTGGCTGTTTACGCACTGATGGACTGCTGCCATCGCCATGGAGACCAGATGGTGAGTCCACAGCACCATCGTTCCCTTCGTCATTACTTGAATGACCCCCACTTGGAGAGGATCGCCGTCGCTTAGAGGAGCCTAAAAAAACAAACAAGAGGTAAGTAGCTGACGGGCTTAATTTTAAGAAAGTAACACAGGAAAATGACACTGGCATGCTTCAATGAAAAATGACCTTTGGGCGCTGTTCTTCCACTCAGTCTTCGAGCTTTTCTCTCTTCAATTTGGTCGCATCTCTTGTACCTTGAGTTTAGAAAAAGGGTACTTTATTATTTTTGAATCAGTGATGTACTCAAATAATACAAAGGATTAAGAGTGGGTAAACTTACACACAACATTGCCGCTTGGTATTGGGACCACCAAACTTGGGCTTGTCAAGGCAGTTCATGCACCTGCCGCAATCGTCCTCGTGGTTGCAGCCTTTGCAAATTCCGCACCTGCGTGAGCGATACCCAAACGGCCCGAGTCCTTTGCGCTTCACAAAATTTGACGGCTTCTTGACCTTGGTGACCTTTGCATCAGACAGTCCGGGACTATCCGACTCAGAGGGGGACCCAACATCTGCAACAAGAGACATTCGTCCGTCAGTCAGTTCAAATGGTTTGATCAGAAATCAAGATGCAGCTTAAGACACAGTTAGTTTTTGGGAAGCACTTGTCTAGTGTGACCATTGAGTAAACAATACTTCTAAAATGTTCTTAAGGCGAGACACTACAGGTGAATAGGGTAAAAAAATTAACTCACAGATATCAACATGAAACTTCTCCAGTTTATTACTTATATCAAGGCAAATATTTTTAATATTACAAGTTTTCTGAAATGTTATGTTTAAATATGCAAATAAGGCATTATCTAATTAAATATGCGTTAATTTGCATACATTTCCAGCTGAGAAATCTGAACATTGGCTAAACCCAGGTTCAAGATTATTTTTTCATTTTGTTGACATATTAAAGACACAGGTATTTACAGAGGGGATTTTGGATATCTCTTTTTATCACTCCATAAATCAGAAAATACTATCAACAGACTTGAAAAATCGATTTTCGCCATGTTTTTATGAGCAAACTGTTATATAAATCAGGCTATGAATGATATATTAACAAACCCCTCTGTAAATACCTTCAGAATACAGATAGGAATAAAACTGGAAAGTTTGGTGTATTCAAGTGCTACTGAAGTGGAGATTTCTGTCTCAGAGTATGAGAAAAAACTCATTTTGAGAAAACAGACATTAAAGATTTGTATTGTAAAATTCTATAAATTCTTATAGGAAATGACTATTTACAGACAAAATGTCTTTTTTTTTTAACTCTTATTTTAGGGTATATTTTAGTATTAGTTATGTATTTATATCAAATGTGTTATCCCCTCTAAATTAATTTAGTTTTTTCAACAAACAACTTCAATCTACTTAATTTAACTGCGAACCCGCACAGACATAAACACAACAACGACCCCTCCCGTTTTGAAAAGTTCCACTCGATATTCCGTTATTTTTAAGAGTTCAGCACAGCATCAGCAGTAAGAAGATGATATCCTTATTATCCTTGTAATATCCTTATTTGGGTTACATAGCGTTGTGCAGGAGAGAGAGAGCTTTACAGAGATATCAGTCATGACGGGCAGCAGAGAACAGCCGTTATACTGCACGTCACATTAGAATGATAACTTTCGGGAAAATTTACGAGCAATCTAAAGCCGCGATCAGACAAAATGTATTAAAATATACACATAAATGTATAATTTGGATATTCTCTTTATGGTAGTTTGAAAGATTACATGTTCAGGGAGTGATCTAGCCCAAAATCTCAAAATTGACCAGTACATTAAAATGGATGTTTTAGCCTGCCGTGTCTCGCCTTAAGATTATACACGTTAAAAAAGAATCACAGACGTTTACAATAACTCAAATTTGTGGAATATCAGGATTTATAGGAAATCAGTTTTGGCATTTAGCTAAATGTAAATTCAATCTTTTAGCTGTTTAATAAACAATCATTGTAAAGAGGACTGATTATCAGACGCTATTTACTGTGGAGTCAATATATTTGCATTCTACAAATAAAGTGATCAAAATTACTGCATTCAAATCAATAAATTTAATAAGTTTATCTAAAGACAGCAACTCCCGATGAGTCCACTGATCAGCATAAACTTACCTTTAGCAACATCTGAGGGGGAAATGCCAGTTCTTTCATGCAGAGGCAAGGCGCTAAGCCTGGGAATGTCATCTGGTACTAAGGCTCGAGGCTGCCCCAGCACCACAGATGCAGCACGACACACGTGCTTGATGCGTGGACCTCCTGCTCTACGGAACTCTTGGCAGAGGGGAGAGATGACCTGCTGTAGAAAGAAGGATTTTAAAAAAGAAATATCAAGATAGAGCCACCGATGTAAAAAAGACGAAATAAACAGTCTGAACAGAGATTTCCCTTCTGCTAAGTTTTGCTTTAAGCACATGATTAAATATTAAAAATAGTAAACAATAGTAAAAACTTTAACATGTTATTTTAACTGATTTGCATGTTGGACCCATAGGTTTTTACACTCACTGGTCCCTGAGGCGGCTCAGTCTTCACAGGAACATTAGCATCAAGTGGAACCCTCTGCTTCCTCCTTTGTCTCTTAGAGCTTACATCCCGGGACCTGGCACCACTTGGGCCAGATAACAGCTGCAGGATCAAAAGGCAAAATCATGGCATGAATATAAACCTTACAACTTGTCCCAACAGCATGCGAGTGTCAGCGACAAAATCAGCTTGATTCTATTGTTTCCTATCGGAGTGTCCTAACTGCCAACGAGATGCGCAGCGTGATCCAATGCGCCGTTTTTACCCTGGCGTCCCATTTCTACTTTCCTCTCTGTCGATCACGTAGACATGTGAGAAACAAGGAAGGAGGGGGCTGGCACTCACTTTTCTCACTTAACAGAGCGTGTTAGCTTGTTTTACAGAGGAGTGGAGATAGTGGTAGATTAATAATAACTACATCTGTGATGGAAATGTTGAGCTTTGACTTGTGTCAACACCGGAGAAAAAACGTTTTTTCTTTATTGAAGAGCCTTTGAGTGCTGTGATTTGAGTCAACAGCTTGTAGTCACAAAGCACCACACAGCCGTTTGTCCACATTCTAAACAAAAGCACTAAATATCATACTGAAATTCACAGAGCCAAGAATGAAATATTTAACAGATGCAGTGTGGGCAGCCAGCATGCAATCATGCGCGTTGCAACGCCGTATCTAACGCTTGCGACACGGTGATAGGATGCTACAAACACCCTGGATTGGTCAAAATACTTTTTTTTGTAATTACGTGTTCAAACAAGGATTTTCTCAGTTATGACAGATCTTCACACGAAGAATCAAAATGATATAATAACAATTGAGAGGATGTACTTGTAATGATGATCTTACCCCCGATGACTTGAGCTGTTTCTGCTGGTCAATCTTAATGAGCTGGACCTTGGCTTTCTTGAGCAGATTAAACATTCTTTTATTAGCACCAGTGAGGCGCGCTCTTTGTGATGCTCCCTTCTCCATGGATCCAAAATAATCAGCTTCTCCTGCACCAGAGATCTGTAATGACTGCAGCTCTTCTGTTGATATAGTCACAAATACAAATCATGTAATAAACATATTTATATATATATATATATATATTCCCAAATATGTCATTAAAGGCCTGTGTTGCTTGGTATTTAAGATTAAAGTATTCTTTGAAAGATTTTCTTACCTGAATGAAGTTGGTCAGTGTCTTTTCCTGCTACATCCTCCTCTTTACTTTGCTGAATGGTAATGGACTTGGACTTAGTTGCTCTTACACTCACAGAAACCTTTCTCACCACTCCAGGGGAATCAAGGTCTTCTATCTTGAGCTTGGATTTGCTCCTCTCTGTGTTTGTATTCCTCTGCCTCAGGCTGATGCTCATGGCCTCATCATCAAGCCCTTCAGCCAAATCTACGGGAGCTTGAGCAGGTTTGCTAACACAATCGGTCTCTGTTGGGGTTTTGCTTTTGGGAAGTCCCGTGTGGTTCTTATTCAGCCTTTGATAGATCTTAAGGTGGGCCATTTGTTTATTCATCTTAGGGGTGCTTTTCTTTTTCTGGGGATCCAAGGGGTCAGCAGGTAGTTCTGTGGGCTTATCAACTGGTGTGGATAAAAACAGATCGTCACATTCACTATCTAGAGTTTGGTCAAGTGAAAACATTTCATCACTAGACTCTTCAGGCACGTGCCAACTGAAACTGGAGTTCTTCAGGAAAGGCTTCTTCTTTTCAACATTGCTGCTCTTTCTCTCAGATAGAAGGCCGTCAGCTAAATCGATGTCATCATCCAGATCCTGAGCTGAAAACAAATCCACATCCAATTGAGCTTCACTCAATAGGTCCTCCTCATCAACAGGTAGGATAGGAGATATTGATCTGCACGTCCCATCTTCTCGCCTCTTTCCAGGACGCATTTGCAAGCCGAGCTGTAAACCCTTCTTCGGGGAGTTTCTTCGAGGCAAGACAGACATCCCAGCATCATCCATAAACCTTTGAGGGGTCTTGATCACCCGCGAGGATCTGGCACTTACAACAGGCATGATGAAGTGTTTGATGTTTTTTACAAACTTGCTTGATTTAACAGGATGGGCTTCTACAACATCTGGTCGTCCAATGTCCACTAATGTGTCCGTTTCCTCTTCCTTGAAACTTTCTTTGTCCAGCCCAATTTCTAACAGCTTAGAAATAATTTTTGCTTGTGGTTTGGGCCTTTTAGACCCAATAAAATGAAGACCTGTCTGTCTCTTTTTATATATTTTCTGTATTCCAATCAGTTTGGAGCTTTGGGTCTGTGGGTTAGCTGCCAATGGAGTAGAAATGTCACCATCCCCTTCAACAATTTTTGGACTGTTTTCAGATTCTTTGAGTGGAGCAAACTTTCCATCTCTTGCCCTGTGTTTGTGTTTCTGCCGCTGCCCAATCAAACTTTTACGCCTCTTTTTTACTTTCTTGTGAGATTTCTTTTGTATGCACAATGTTTTTGGATCACTTGTTGGACACTCTGTTGGACACACCAATGGCTGACTATCTATCAACTGGATATCTGTTTCCTCTTTAACTGGTGGCTGTATCTGCTCTTCTTCCACTGACACAGTGTCCTGTTTTTCTTCAGGCTGTGTGCAATCTGGTGTTAGAGACTGACTCCCCTCTGTTACGAAAGGAAGAGTATCTTCTAAAGGAAGAGTATCTAAAGGAAAAGTATCTTCCTTTAGCACAGATTCAGTAAGAGTAGTTTCAATTGTTGGCAACTCTGTGTCTACAGCAGTTTTAGGAGAGACAACATGCTTCTTCCTTTGAACAGACCTCTTTTTACCTAATTTATTATTTCTACATCTTCTAGGTTTGGATGGTACAGGCAATGTTTTAGCCTCTTTGATCTGCGGTTCAACCTCATTCTCCACTTTCTGTGGAGACACTTCAACAGGCACATGTGAGGCCTCCTCAGCGATCTCAGAGGAGTCCTTATCAGGAACTTTAGAGGAGGTCAAGCTTGTCACCAGTAAAGGGTCCTCAGCCAAAAGCTGACCAGAGTTTTCAGGAAGACCATGTGAGCAGATATCTTCGGTTATAGCCTGAGAAGGATCTTCAGCATGCACCTGTGGAGCCACTTCATCCAGTGGACTCTTTCTAAGCCTCCGTTTCGGAGTGGTCTCTGATTTTTGAATTACTGATTTTTTCTGTGGCGAATCCAAGCTTGGTGTCCTCCTTCTTAATCTCCTAGTCGGTGTGACCTCAATATCAGGAGTTAATGTTGGTTCCTCATTATCTTCACTGGGATCTTTCAGAAAATCCTCCTTCTTTTCAGTCACAGGACTGACCTGCTGAATCAAAAAGGATGGCTTTGAGCTTTTATGTTTACCAGGAGAGGAGACCTTTTTGATCTGCAGTGGTGGAACTTTCTCGCAATCAGTTTTTGACATTTCTTGTGGAGGTGTTTCATTCATGTGTTGCACTTCATTTTCCACCTGTGAAGATAACTTTTCCTCAAATGACCCATCAGCCTTGTTTTGGAAATCTTTCTCCTTATTGTCCATGCTTTTACACTCTTGTAGGGCAGTGTTATCCAGTTTAGATCTTTTATCCACCCCCTTTAAATTCCTGTTGATACCGATGTCACATGATGTCAACTCATCCACTTCACAGACAGGTTTGTCCTTTCCTTTAACAGTGATTTTAGCATCTTGTCTTTGACTTTTCCCCTTGACTAATGTTAGAGTCCATATAAATTTTCTCCGCTTTTTCTTCCGAGTCGAGTTCTTCCCACTGGCCTGCACATCATATTTTGGGTTTCTGATCTTCATCAACTTTAAACTTGGGACCATCATTTCCTCTTTCTTTAAAGGCAAACCATCACTGGTTACATTATCGGTCTCTGTGGATGATGAACCTTGGTTCTCTGGCGCTGTAACATCCTTATTCAGCCTCTTGCTTTGCCTTCGTCTTTCACTTTTTGCAGGTGGTTTGGCCTCAACTGCATTAGAAACTTCTGCCATTGACTCAGTCAAAATGTTATCACTTTTACTCAGACTTTGTGGCTCAGCTGCACAGTCTGAGATCTTTTCAGAGAGTGGTTGACTGACTCTACGGCTCCTACGAATCGCTGGTTGATTTACATCAGGATCTTGCTCTGTCACAATGTCCTTCTGCTTTAACATCTTTGCATTCCTTTTTGGCTCGACAGCCTCGCTGTCTTTAACGGGTTCGATTTGATCCGCTGATTTTCTCTCTTTTGACTCTCTTTGTTCATCCACCAAAACTTTGGCGTTTGACTGGCAAACAGGCTCAGTCTTTAAAGCAGATCTTCCACGCCTTCTAGCAGGTACAGTCCCTCCTCTCTTATCCTCGTTGCCAGCTTTATCCTCAAGTGGTTCAGTTTTTAATTTGACGCGAGCACTTGAAATCTGGTCACCCTGAATGTCCTTGGCATTAGACTGATCCTGAATTCCCTTTTTCTTTGATTTCCTTGAAGATTTTACATGGGACTCCTTCAAAGTTTTCATCTTCTTTTTGGCCACCAACTTTATAGTAATCCTTGGTGACGCTGATGAAGCTCCACTTTTAGAAGACTGACGAACCATGGTGTTTTTTCCTTTTGGACCTTTCCTGCAATCCTGTGCGGGCTCTACTTCTGAAGATAAGCCTTGTGTTTCGTCCAAAGGTTTAACATCATTGAAAGGGTCAGGAGGGGTGATAGCTGCTTCCATTGCTGGTGTTTTAAGTGGTAGCTTCTCACTGTGTCGTTTGGATTTCGTGTTGAGAGCATCACCTTTAAAAAAAAAAAAGAAAGAAAAAAAAAGAAATCCATTGATCGCCAGTTAAGTGCAAATCTGTGATAGAAAACATTCCTCCTTTTTTTATGTTGTAACATGCTTAATTCAGAGTAAAACGTAAGTTGTGTTTATAAATTACACCAACTATGTAATGTAGTCAATAATGGCCAGTTGTATACCTTTGGAAGGGTTTTGTCGTGACCTCACAGGTCCTTTTGAGCTTTTTCTCTCAGCTTCAAATCCTCTAAAGTCATCACCCTTGAAAAAAGAAGTAGCAATTAACACCTGAAGCATCTGAACACAATTCTGCTGGAGTCTGTAACAACATCAGCAAGACAATAACTAAAATGCTATTTTAGTTGGTAAAGCACTCATGTTGAGGTTCAATCCATGTTACGTTATATGCACTAAATCAATTTTTTGAATAGCAATGAATATTGTCTCTTAAAATTAATTTAAGGAATAGAAACATGTCCAGCATTATGATGATTTTCCAAAACACTTATAATAGCAATGCATGATAATATTAGCGCATATGATCTATATCTGTTTAATAAAACAAAACCAGCAAAAAAATGTTTAGGTTTAGGCACAAAAATAACAATGACAGACAATGGACAATTGCTTTCATTTATCCACATTCAAACCAGATATTTTCAGTTTTAATGAATACAACTGGCATTAGACGATTGGGAAACCCTACTAAACTTTAAATGTTTACAGTTTTTACATGTGTGGATGATTCACCATCTCATAAAATCTACAGTCTTTGCTTGAATCATACTTGGACTGTTGGCTGAACACCTACACTGAATTTAAAACAGCAGTAATTCTCTTCCCTCCAAGTAAGGTTATTGCACATCTTTCTCATTTACAAACAGCTCGGCTATATTATAACACGGTAAGACATACGAGCCTGCAGGTGTGTGGTTTACGTTATTACTAATGAGCTTTCTAGGTCTACCAACAAGGGTGCCACTGGCTTTGGCACACTGCACCACCATTTAAACCTGTCGTGCTTTGTAACACAAGCTAGCAATTAGCCATCCCCTCCTCTCTAGAGGAGTTAGCCCACTTCTGCTATTTAGCCTAACCCAGTATAAGATACGAGTGTTTATATTGCAGTATAACTACAAGTAGGCTCCTGCAAGATTTGAGTTTGCTGTCTTATTTAAGCAGCTAGCAGGACAGCTCAGCCCGCATCTGGACACCGTATGAAAACAGACATTAGCATGTGTAGGCTAAGGAGGTGCTAGCCTTCCCGTTCTTTGTGTTGGATACTATAAGTTGGCTGCTCCTCTGGCCTGTTACAGAGCGGGCCATGAATAACATAACTACCTGATAACAAATAAGCATACTCATTCACTGAACCTTTATACTATCATTTACTTGTATTATAATAGTTTAAACTACTTGTTTACAAATAGGGCACAGTGTGGAGTTAAATGAAGTGCACTGCTAATGTTTTGAAGCGGTATTCGTGTTGCGACTGTCCATTACATGTCAAGGAAAGCTGCACAGTGCTAACATAGGGTTAGCATGTAATGTTAGCTTACCGAGCTAGTTATCGTTAGCGTAACGAAGGGATGTTGACATTTCTCCAAGTCACTAACCAGTCACACTGCTGTGAACAGCACTCATTCTCGCACATTTAATGGACACACAAATGAGGGAAAAAAATGAAATAAAGATACTAACTCCTGGGTCGGTTTGGGACCTCACCTCTTCACTCCCACTAGAGCTGTATCCAGACTGACCGAGGATCCTGTGGCTCGCCTCTAGTCCGAGTAAGCGCAAGTGAGACTGGTCTTCGTTTAACGATAGGACCAGGTTTGCGGGCCTTGGCCCTCCGTTAGTCACATCATCAGCTTCTGAGCCTGATCGTCCGAGTTGCCACCGCTTCTCGGAGCGCAATCGACTGCGTGACGACCAAGGACGACCGGGGAAACGACCTCTGGCCGTCGCGGTTCCACCTTGGCCTCCTACGGCAGCCGCGGTTGCTGATCCGCATCCCGCTGCCGCCATCATTGCTTCAACAACAACACACTCCGACGGCTAGCAGTTTGAGGAGAAACAAGAGGGAAGGCGCGAGATGGGAGGGGGGGGAGCCGCAATGCCTCAAGGGAAACTGAGTTTTGTTTTTTTTTCTCGGTGAAGCCCTCAGTAGGGGAAACAGTCAATGGTGGAAAGCGGGTCGTTTGACCTCTTGTGGTGATAGTAGGTTACTTCACAACTCCATTCAAGAAATGTTACATCCAATTCCAGACAGATAGCAATACTAATTAAATGAACCTCCTCAAAGTTCGTGTTTTTTCACCTTTAAATCTATCATGTCAAAATGTCAAGGCTGTCAGTAAGTAGGCCTAACCTAACGTAACAGTAAAATACTTCCCCGTAAATAGACACTACATCATGACTTTAACCCACTGACTTAAACATAAGAATAAAACTCCCCCCATAAATGACTCAAAAAAAGATGTCTGATGAGGGATCACAGAGTCAGCTTTAATTAAGTTAACAACCGAAGCAGAATAGCTTTGCATCTATGTGATGGAGATTGATTTTATTATCTGCTGTTTGAAAAGCAAAATACCAAACACTAACCCCATATGTTAGGTCAATAGCCAGGTATTATATCGAATGTATGATTTTATTAAAAACTCTTTGTTTAAAGTGCATTAAAACACCATACCTTTTCAGATTCAAACACAATAGAAGGTACAAAAAAATGCGTTTTTTTTCCATAAGGCACATTGTGAAATTAGATTTTTCTTCTTTCAAACGTTTTAGAGCCAAAGTTGATAACACAACAAGCTTAACTAGCTTTTACTTTTGGTATTACAATTATAGATTAAAAAAAAAAACCTGATCTTGTAATAGTTTATAACCAACGAGGGTACAGAAAACTACCATTTAAAATAAATAAAACCTGCAATAACAGGTAATTTAATTTGGATGTTCGCAGAAAACAACTAGCCTACACTTTTGGACACCGGTTGTACATGGGAAACAGTTAGGAAGTAACATGGTGTAGCCTACTTCTTGACTTCTATAAGGCGATGTCGATATTTGGGGCTAATGCAAAGCATATAAAAGAATATCTACTAAGCGCTTGTGACCTATAGTGGTGCCTCACGTCTTTACACGCTAGGGGGCGCCTAGGCTTTAATACGCCCTCGATGATGATTTGGAAACACACCAGGCTACTACAACAGAACAATCACATCAAACAAACACATAATAAATCGTATTTCAAGTTTATCAATATTCCTCTAAAATATTATTTGTTGTAAAACGTAATGTTGGTTTCCTCAGAAGAAGCAGAAATGCTTAGCAAAAGCCTACACTATAATTTACTTTGAGTGTAGGAGGAGTAGGATTATTATAAGATAGGATAGGATAAAACTTTATTGATCCCCAGAGGGGAAATTCGGGCGTTGCAGCAGCACAGACAAGAAAGCTCAAAATACACATTAAACAGAATAGATAAGATAAATAAAAATAAAAACAGGGGATATATACAAGTACAAAATGAATGATGAAGTTAACTATGCAGGGAATTGAGACAGTATTTGCAGAGAATGACAAGATAAAGTGACAAGTGATGATTAAAGTGACTTGATATGATAAATAGCAGCAAGTAATGTAAACAGCAGAGAAGAGAGGCAGTATTGTACCACAGTAATGCAGAGTGCAGTTATATAATGTAGTATAATATAATATAATATAATATAGTGCAATATGAACAATATAGTGTAATATAATGAAATGTTATATAATATAATATAGACTAATATAATAAAAATATAAAGAATGTACAGTATATATGTATATATATATTGATGCTAAATAATAATAATAATACAATGTTAGTAATGATAATAATGAAGCAGGTCATGTGGGTAGTGTTTTATGGGGGTGAAGTTTAGTGTCAAGGACGGACTGTTATTGTTGTCATAGGCTGCTGTTGTACAGTCTGATGGCAGTGGGCACAAAGGAGCGCCTGAAGCGCTCTGTTTTACACCTGGGGGGGATGAGGCGTTATTGTTTAGTTTCGACCTCTGTTAAAGTAACTGGTGGCATTAACAACATATTTTATGGAAGACCCCTTCAAAAATTTCGAATTAATTAATATATGTCTATTTGAGACAAAATACCACCAATTTTTCAGGATCAGTCTGTCTTTAAAAAATCAGGAAGACATATACTCCGGCTCGGTAGGCGGCGATACGGAGCATGATAGTCAACGTTCTTGCCTCAAATAACAAAGAGAGAAAGACCAAAGAAGACGAAGAAGAAATCCGAAGAGGGAAGTGTTTTGTTGTTCAACCATTTCCTAGTTTGCTAACTAGCGACGATTAGAACTTAAATATCAGGTAAATTTGAATTGTATAATACTTAATGTTCCAGGCTTTCATACATTTTACTTAAAATAAACCCCTCGCATGAGATATTAATTGATGTAACTCATCACTACGGCTTGTCATAGTAGTTTGAACGACATCACGTTACACTGCCAAGCTAACGAAATGCTACAATTAGCCTGAGGAGTCCAGAGTCATATGACAATAGACAACATCACCAAGCTACTGAAGATTACTTGGGTTACAGAATCTGACATATTTGTATTAAAATAAAGGTATGTCCCGGCCAGTAGACGATGGTATCTTAAAGCAGGACTAAGCAATCGACATTTGTAACATCTTATAAGGTTTGAAGAGAGAGTTTGAAGACAGTCTTAAGTCGTGTTTAAAGTCTTTTTGTTTGTTTCAGTATCTGGATCCAGGGTCAAGATGAACCTCGAACGGCTTCCGAATGAGGAGAAGCTCAGCCTATGCAGGAAATATTATTTAGGTGAGAGTTGCAAGTATTCATGGGACAAACCTCTTCAATCATACTTCCCTGTGTTTTCGTTGTAAACACTGGACACGTCATTAAATGTATTCAATATATCATATGTATTCAAATTAAATTCAAATTTAGAATTTATTACTGTAAATATTATTTATCTTATTTTTACCTCATTTTATTTTATCTATTTTATCTTATTTTGGTTGTATTGCACTGTGGGACGGAGATAAACGTAATTTCGATTCCACTGTATGTTTGGCATATTTTGAAATTGACACTAAAGTTGACTTTGACTTTGAAATGGTTTAGTCAAATTGTCATGACTCATGAGCAGTAAAGCTGCTTATCAGTTTAGTACGAGAAAAGAAATTCATTTTTTTCCTATCTTGAGTGGGTCAGCCTTTAATATTAATTTAAATAAATTGTCATTGATTATGTTTTTCTGTCTTGTGTCTCAGGTGGTTTTGCATTTCTCCCATTTCTGTGGCTCGTCAATGTCGTTTGGTTTTTCCGTGAGGCTTTTGTAAAGCCAGTCTACAACGAACAGCTCCAGATTAAGACCTGTAAGTGTCAAAGTGGTATTTTAATACCAGGGATTTTACAAAACATTTTTGCACTTAAAAAAACGAGTTATAAGATATTTATTCATAAACATACGTTAAAAATATGTGTGTGAATTTCAACCAGTGCTATGGTTCTAGCCTGTAGGACTCAATTTATTGATTGAAAATGATCTACTTTACCTTTTCTAGATTAACTGTGTAAATATAATTCCTCTAACATGAGGACAGCATTTGAAATTTTGACCCAATTTGTGATTTGGAATACTGGAGAAAATATTTTTCACATAATGATGTACTATTAATAAACAGTGGATATAAAACGTCTACGCACCCTTGTTAAAATGTCAGTTTTTGTGATGTAGAAAAATAAGACCAAGAAAGATCATTTCAAAATGTTTCCACCTTTAGTGTGACCTATTACCTGTGCAATTCCATTTAAAAAAAAAAAAAAAAGAAATAAATCTTTTACCGGGAAAAATAATTAATGAAAACTAAAAAAAATGTAGTTGCGTAAGTATGCACACCCTCTAACTATTGGGGATGAGGCTGCATTCAGATTTAACCAATCACATTAAAATTCATGTTAAATAATAGTCAGTACACACCTACCATCAATTCAATTAATTTATTAACTGCAAATAAGATGAAGCTGTTCTGGTAGGATTTTCCTGACATACACTGAGCTTAATCTTATAGCGAAAGTCATTGTCCGCAAAGATCTTAACCGAGCACCAGCGGGATCTCATTGTTGAAAGGTAGTGATCAGAACCAGGGTAAACAGATGTTTACAAAGCATTAGTTTTTATCATGGAATATATTGAAAACAGTCACCTGCAAGTGAAGAAAATATGGCACAACAGTGACACTACCAAGAACAGGACGTCCCTCAAAAATTGATGGAAAGACGACAAGTAAAACTGGCTTTAATTAAGTTAAAGGGAATTAATTACAGTTCAAAATACCTATCTATTTTGACACAAAACCTTCAGGCATCTGCTCGAAGGATGAAGATGAATTTCACCTTTCAGCATGACAACGAACCAATCAACAAAAGAATGGTGGCTTCACCAGAAGAAAATGAACATTTTAGAATAGCTCAGCCAGAGCTTAGATCTGGATCCTCTTGAAAATCTTTGGGGTGACCTGAAGAGGGCTGTGAACAGGAAATGCCTTCACAATGTGACAGATTTGGAGCTCTTTTACAAGGAAGAGTGTGCAAATATTTCCAAGTCAAGATGTGCTTGCTGATAGACTCATACCCCAAAAGACTAAATGCTGTGATAAAATTAAAAGGTGCTTGAAAATATATGGAACTACTTGTGCAGCCCTGTTGCTGGCTCTTTAACTTTTTTTAATCTATTTTTTTTTATTTTTATATATTATTCTATCTTTAATTTAATCGTGCACTGTGTGCTTTTTCTTGTGTTTACTATCCTGCTTTGCTGCTGTAACACTGTAAATTTCTCCATTTTGAGATGAATAAAGGATTATCTTATCTTATCAAAGTGTTAGTTCAAGGGTGTGTATACTTGTGCAACCACATTATTTTAGTTTTCATTGATTATTTTTTACCATAAAGATTTTTTTCAATGGAATTGCACAGGTAATATGTCAGACTAAAGGTGGAAACATTTTGAAATTATCTTTCTTGGTGTAATTTTTTCTACGTCACAAAAACTAACAATTTAACATGGGTGTGTAGACTTTTTATATCCACTGTATATATCCAGATATCATAATATTTATTGCATCTGTCAGGCCAGTTGAAAGTAACAGACATTTTCCACTACCATGTTATTTTACCTCATTATTTCTGTGTGAAAAAACAAAATATTTAATGACCATTGTTTGTATTTGTCTTAAATTCCAGATGTGAAGCGGTCAGCATTGGGGTTACTGCTTTGGACGGCAGTTCTCACAACTTGGATTACTATTTTCCAGCATTTCAGAGCAGAGTGGGGGGAGGTGGGAGATTACCTCTCTTTTACGATTCCACTGGGCATTCCTTGAGACATTTTTTGACAGCAGATCTTTTGAAAACAATGATATACTAATAAGGAAAAATAAATGTTCCTTTTTTTAACTACAGTGTAAGACAAGGTAAACATAGAAATCAAAAGCCATGTTCTTCAAAGATGCATGCTTTAGAAATTCCTGCTTTCAAGGAATTTGAGAATATCCTTTGGTTGAAGTGTAAGCTAATCAACCCTGCTGACAATGTTATCTATCAATGTGCATTCAGGTTAGTTCACTGAACAATATTCCAGGCAACCTTTTTTTCCTGACTAAAAAATCTCAATTCTGTATGATTGTGCACCCAAAAAGAATTTTGTACTTGTATATGATGAATAAAAAAAGTCACAAAGCTACCTTCTGACACTTGTTACTCCATGTACTGTACGTGAGTCAACATTTTATGTTTGTGTTGGAACATCATTATTCATCCAATGTTTATAAGTCTGTGTGGGCTTTTAGTTTGGTGACCCATCCCTGAACTATTTTCTCTCTACATACTACCAATATTTGGCATTGTTATAGTAGTCCCCTAAAGGCTGGACATTGACTGGCGCCTGTAATGAAACCCAATAGCTTAATCCCACCAATGTCCCAACTTCCCTGTCTCCTATATGAGTCATAACATAATCAGAGCCATTTTTAGTCACACCAGTTAAAGCTTAAGTGACAGGATTCACATAACTAACGGGGAGAACATGTGCACCCTGTATTAACTGCTGACTTCACCATAGTGTGCCAAGAACATGCCAAAAGTATCAGCACAATCTGTACTGTGAACAACACAGGGTCACTTAATAAATCAGATTTATTGGGAGTGAATACAAGGAGTCCTTTTATGGACATTGCACCTTGTTTAGAAGTGTGAAGTATTTTACATTTGTATTTAGAGTGTGTTGGAAAGGGCATGATGCATTTACTCTTGTACAAGTAGGCTACTTTAAAAAGGGTCCTTCATTCATAGTACTTTATATTTTGCTACATTTAAATGGCAAATACAATACGGTATAGGCTACTTCTCAAGTTATATGTCAGCATGTAACTACTAATAAAGACTTTATAAAATAATAGTAAAAACTTTAACCAACTACAAAAATATAGGCTATATGCCTATTGTTGTATACAAAACCAACATACATTTATTAGCTCTAGCTAGACCTCTCAGGCAAAAAATATACATGTATTACCAATGCATTACAATTAAGACTTCACAAAGAAAAAACATAATATAACAACCTGGGACCACAATTTGTCTGAGGACGATAATAGTCTATTAATTTGTTCTGTACTAATATCAGGAGTTTACTTGTAACCTAATGGTTTATTTTAACATGAAGGTGTACTGCATCTGTGACTTTGATAATTGATCTGAGTAGTGTGTTCCTCTCTGACAGTTGAGGCTTGTTGGCAGTGCACGTGCTCTGGCATGTGTTTAGGACGTCCCTGCTGTCACCGTCTGTTCGGCATCAGCCCACGAGGGTCAACATCGTCTTTTGAACTTATTTTTGGACGGACCTTCCCTGACAACAGCCTTTAAGTGTTACTTAAAAACGACTCTTATTAGTAACCAGTCTCTTTGTATCGGCGCCATCAATACAAGGGATCAACTATGTATTGGTAATGGCTAATTGACACGTTATTGTCACAATCCCGAGACAGCTGCGTCACTCCAATAACAATACACTCTTATCCTATATGGCGCTGCCTGAACACTCAAGGGTATACGCATTAGTCCGGATCATAACAGAAGCAAGGTGCCCCACAGTGAATTCCCCAACTCATTATGCAACCCCAGAAGCCTATAAAACACACACACACACCACAACAGTCACTCGTGTCAGGCAGCCACTTGAGACTCAGTCAGTGAGTCAGGCCGGTGTACCAGTAAATCATAGGTACTCCCTGTGCCTCTTTCAGGACCTCAAACAAGCTGTTCAACTCTCTTCCCTTTCACACACTTATTTGGTCAAGGAATTTGGGAAGAGGTAAGTAGTGACTTGCGTTTTATGTTTGGTGGTCTAGTATATTGTAGCCTCAACTGCTCTGACTCCAGTTCTTATAATATTAATTTGTTTTCTTTATTTCTCCTGTTAATAGATGGACTTCATCCTGCCACCCACTCTGCCAGCTGGGGATCTCCAATGGGAGAAACTTTTGCAACCTCTTATTCCTCGCCTGAATGGGACTTATGGACAATATAATTGGTCTCCTAAATTACTTATTCCAGAGTCTGATAATACCAGCTCTGCTGAGGTAGGTCGTTTTGAGTTATTGTAACCAGGTTTTGAAAAAACTAAATTGATGATTTGCTTTTGTTTTGGCTCTGTGAAAATGCAGGTTAACAGAATAGAAACTTGTTAGATAGCTGGGAATCTACAGAATAAAAGTTTTCCCCTTAAGTATTTGATGTAATTCAAGGTCAACCCAGAAGCCAACATCTGATTCTTGTTCAGCAAATAAAGATGCATTTGAAAGCTGAAAAAAAAGACAACATTTTTTAAACCTAAGTACTATTTCAAAAGTCAGGAGTGTGTTTTAACTAGCAAATATTACAAATGATATGTATCGTATTAAGAGCATGCTGTCATATACTTTTTGGTGAGCTTTTTGCAGTGATTGTTGTTTCTATGAAATAATGTAGTTTTGTTTGATTACGGCAGGTCAACTGTGATGACAGGGGTTTCACAGTTCAAGTAGATGTAAAGGACTTCAGCCCACGGGACCTAATGGTGAAAGTGATCGGAGACTTTGTAGAAGTTCAAGGAAAGCATGAAGAGAAAAAGGTTGGTTTTATAACAGAAACTAGCAGTATTCTTTAGGTTATATTCAAAAGTTGTGATCTCTGTCATCCTCTAAACTTGTACTTATATCTTTGTTTTTGTAGAAGAATGGTCCAGGATTGACCACACGGCAGTTTAACCGTCGCTACCGAATCCCAAAGGGGGTAGACACCATGGCTTTGGAGTCAGCGGTCTCTCCAGATGGCATTCTTATCATAGCTGCACCAATTGTGCAAACCAGAATCCTTAACTAATGGATTCAATATCCAACACTCAATTTCTGTTATCCTCACTTTGAACTATAACAAATACAACAGAAACTTTTATGCACGCACAAGGAAAAAACTTTTTCCCCATCCAGTCATAGCAACATTCAGCATGTGCCAAAACATTGGTTTGTTTAGTTCCTGGCACTGTTTAATATTCCCTGCTCTCTGAGGTTTGTAAATACTGCTCTGACTGTAACTCATCATTCTTACATACAGTAATGTTTCACAGAATCATTCTTTGTAAATATTCTGCGATGACAGCTCAATGTGCTGACTTTTTTGTGCAACTTTTGTAAAATGCACTGTGTAATGTTTGTGATTAATGATGCACACTAACATATCTCTAAGCTCTTTAATGTGGAAAATATTTCTTCAAAAAGAGAACAAATAAACTTTATTTCTTCATAAAAAATAAAAACTACTGAGGCAAGTGTCTCTTCTTCTTCATTTTCAGGTAGCATGTTGCTCGTCCAGAAAGCCATTCAACAAAAAGTCAACTTCACTGAAAAAAGAAAATCACAGTCGAAGACTGTTCTTAGATTTGATTCACATATCTTAACATCATTCAATGATTTATAACAAGTGCTACATTTAATTGGATTTGAAGATTAAGAGCCTTACATGAACATGTATATCATTTTTTATAATCAATGTGGCTTACATTGAGCAATTTAAGTCATAGCTTATTATTTTACCTGATCTGTTCCTTTACCCATTTTCTCTGTTTGCGAAGGACTTTTAATAAAGCATCATCTTCAAACTCTTTCTCATCTGAATCTGAAAAAGAATAAACCTAAATTATTCAGGTTATGGGACTCAAATGGTTTGCACAACAAATTCCTCATGCATTACAAATTATACCAGCTTAACAAACTAACAGCAAGCTCACAGAAAGAAATACCTAAAAGGTTTTGGAATGCTGGGAGTGAAAGCTATTCAAAGAAATAGATTTTCCACAATTAACTACAGGGTAAAGGTTGGTGCTCTTTGCTGCCGTACACTCACCTTCAGCCTCTTGCAGCAGCTGTGATATGACCTCAACAGAGTTCTGTTCATCACAGGGAAGAACTGAGGATTGTGTCCGAGCTGCAGAAGTGCAGGAGGGAGAGGAGGAGACCGGCATCCTCGGAGCAGGAGACGATTCCGTCATAGGGAACAAGACCTCGGAAACTACCTGTCAACGTCAAACAACAACACTTTGCTGGATAATTACGCTTTTTATCCCCATAATGACATCTAAGCTTAACATCAGATTATGCTGTTTGTAATTAAAAAAACAAAATAGATTTGAACAAAAAAAGTTACAATGCACAATCAATTGACAAAAGTGGGTTCAGGGTTCATTTAGTAATTTGTGATTTTGAATACATTGTTGCATTCCTGACTTAATATCTTTTATAAACGTTAAAGTGTATATTTTTAATACCAACCACTAGGCCTGCAGGATATGAGAAAATTGTGGGATGTGTGATAACGATATAAAGAGAAATTTATATACAAATATTAGAGGGCGTAATAAGCTATAGCTAACAGTTTTTACCTGTGTTTGTAACATGTCCCTTTTCAATTCTAAATATATCCTAAAATGCATTTTAACCACTAAGTTGGCACCAATTAACCTGATGGTAGCAGATCACTACCTTGAGCTTCGCCTGAATGTATCAAAAGTGTGTGGATGCACGGCAAATATACCCAAGCCTCCATCCTTAAGGTCAAATGTCATAGTGACGAGTGAGAAAGCACATCAAATAAGTTCTCTTACTTAGTGCAATAAATTTAGAATTTTGTGTTTATCTCAAATTCTCATGTTGCGATAACAGTTAAACGGTGATTCATTGTGCAGACCTACTTGAGCCATTTTGATACCATGAAGAACTTTTTTGGGCTCAAAAATATCAATAAAAATTAGGCGGTGGGGTGGAATGTCAATATATATGTTTTTTACATTTCAATATTTTTCCATCTCATGCCACCATGTTTAGAAACTAAAGCCTGTCAAACACCAATGTTCTTATACAACAACATCTGACATAAACTCCAATCACCTTATCATTTGGAAGGATCATGGCTTGTTTTGTAGGTTATGCTACCTGCAGGCTATCAAAATATAACATCAAGAATAACATTGTGAATAATATGCAAACAGCTTCACTGGCTTCATTGGTTGCCTGCTTTAACCAACTTCATAAAGTGAGAAAGAGTTAAGAAAATAACAAGGGAACGGTTGAGAATATAAAAACACTGTACAGCTTGTGTAAATGCTGACCTGTCCTAAGGCACTGTGTATTGGAGAATGTGGTGGTGCATGAGCATCAGTAGAGCTCTGGCTGGAAAAACGTCCCTCTTGTTGCTGCTGCTCCTTGGCCAATGGCAAGATCCTTTCAGGATACCTTTGATGTGAAGAACTCCTATTTGTAGAGCCAGGGCCATCACTGTGTTCCTTTTCCATAGTATGCCTGCAAAAATAAGTCAATATGTATACTTAGAATTTGTTGAATGGTCTTCCATACAATGAGCATTTTTCAATACTTGACCTTGTTGATTTCTTCTGCTTTCTGAAAGACATCACTGTCTCCTTCTTGTTGTTCTCTGACTCTTTTGTCTGAGCTTTCTCCCTCTTGTTCCTCTCTGATCTTTTGTGGTTGGATGGCCTTTCCCCTTTTGTAGCTCCAGATGAAGCATTTGATGGGGTTGGAATATGTTCGAGAAAAGGATCATCTGGGGCTGTTTTCATCTTGTTCTCAGCTTGTGCCTTTTCAAAAACTATTTTAGTCCGAGACTCATCCCTACTTTGGAAAATGTTGTCATGTGTACTAGCATGAAATGTCTGGCTGGGACATGGCAAGACATCACAAAGAAAATGCATGTGGGCAGGAACATGGGGTTGAGAAACTGAAGAACCAGAGACAACAAAGGCAGGTAACGGAGCTGGACCTGAAGATGGGCTAAATGATCCAGGATTTACTTTGGGTTCTAGCCTGGCACCAGCAATCTCAGGAGTTATCACTTTTTCTGAGAATTCTGGAGGTTGAACACGTCCCTGTTGCAAGAAAGAGGACATAATAATTATCCTGGGGATTTTGGAAAAATAAAAATAAATTGTGATATACATACACTATTATTATACCAACCTCATAGGCCTGTCCACTAGCTGAGGTCTGGCTTAAACTCTGGTGGTTAGTGGTTGGACCATAAAAACCTGAGTGTTTCTGGGGCCACTCCCTGGCCTGCTCAATCTTTCTCCTTAAACGCCACTGGAACAAGATGTCATCTTCCGGTCTAGTGGGGGGCTCCAGTGAAGGAACGACAGAGGGGTTTTGGGAGAGATGGGCTTGAATTGAGTCTGAGCTGGCCATTTCTGTCCATTTTGAGACAAACAAAAGTTTTCACAAGCATAAAAAAGAAGAACCTTCTTTGACATGTTGCATTTACAGGAAAATGATAAAGCAAGTTTAAATTTTAAAAAAACATCAACAAAATTCTACAGAAGTCCATGCTGTTGCATTACCAGCAGCAGACATTGTTACTCCAGGAATCACAGGTCTTCTCACTGGCTCCTCTATGCTGCATGGAGAAGAGAAATCTGAGCATCCGAGACCCTCGGAGCTGACATGGATAGATCCATCATTCAGAGTTTCACTGTTACAAAGAAAAAGTTCACTTTCAACTGGAGTATTTCTTTTTCATTTATCATTCATGTCACTTTGATGGTTTTCATACTCTCTCAGCAGAAGTCTGTTGGCCCGATCTTGAAGTTGGAGTATCTCAGTGTCGTCATATTCCCCCTGGGATGTGTCTGACAAAATCTGAAACAAAAAAATGGACAGGTAGAAGATCAAAAGGGTACAACACTCACAATGTGGTGTGAATGAATAAAACTAAAAGAAAAAAATTGCTGCATTTGAGTCTTATATTGCTTAAAATGTACTGAAGTTTTTCCATACTTTAATTAGGGCAACTCATTTGACAAAAGGCAGAGCCAGCCATATTTCTAAACATGGCTGCCAAACCAAAGCTTACTTGGCACTTAGTAAACAGACTAGAGGTTTTTAAACAGACATGTGGTGTTTTGATGAAGTGTTAATATTTTACGGTACTTAGTTGGATGATTTCTCTCCTGCGGTCAGAGAAACCTGGCATAAACCGCAGCAGGTTGCAACCCCAACAACCCATTATAAACACATGCAAAAACATCAAACTGGAGTAGTATCTGGTGGTTTTCATAAACTCATGAATGCACTCACACTTAGGGATCTTCTACATGGGGAGAGGGATCTGTCACGCTGATACTGTACAGGACTGTAAAAGAAAGCTCCATGGGCATCTTTTAGAGGCTGGGTAACATCTGTTTAATGCAAAGGATTTCACTGTTACATTTCACACAAAAAAGGCATGCTTTCTTCATTGAAATGTAGGATCCTATATCAAAAGTCAGTAAGTCTGCAATAAGTGACCATAAGTACCTTTGTCTGTTGTTTTAGTTGGTGTTGAGCTGGGGGGAAAAGTTGAGGATGTTATCCACCAAAAAGGCACTGATTTCTCTCTAACGGAAGAAGCCATCTGCTGGCGCTCCTCACGACTTTGCGGTCGGCCATGGCGAAAGCGCTCTATATACCTGTGACAAAAAAGGTTGGCGTTTCCTATGACTAGTGATTCCAATATCAAGGACACAAAAACACTGACCTGCTTCTCTATCTTTGAGGCTTCTAAGCAGAATCACTATTGTTATGTTTAGTGACTCCTTCACATATTGATCATTTTGTTTAAGTGAGAATATGTTACCGCTCTAATTAACTGGGATACCAGCTGCAAGGCATAGCTATAACGTTAGAGGGTTTGGTCTAAACCAAATTAAATTTCAACCTACTTTGATAGCACTGAATCCTGCTGAACTCCTGGTTCTAAGGAAGTTGAGTGTTTTCCTGCTCTTGCAGACTGTTTGGGTGACACCATGTTAGATGAGGTTAAAATACTGGCAGGAGATGATCCACAGTCAGAGGATGGCCATGACTCTTCAAAAACAGGATGTCCCTCCGTGGCAGTAAAACAGCTGTCTTGTTTCTCAGTAAGCCCTTGGTCCTCTGGCCTCAGAGTGTTAAACTGTGCACTGGATCGCTTGCTAAAACGTTCTGGACTGAAAGTCTGTAAAACGAATGACAAAGTGTTTGCACGGACTTAGAAATGCATAGTGAAACATGTCTTATAGTATATGTAGAGCAGGGGTGGGCAACTGGCGGCCCGGGGGCCACATCAACCCTCAACGTGGCCCTCAGGTCAATTTTTACATATCAATTAATCGGGAACATGAAGAAAACATGACAAAATCTACCATGAAATCATGAAAACCAGAAGTATGTCCATAATAATATTTGCTCACTGGCACATGTTGAGTTAAATTGGAGACAAAATTGACTGTAATAGTTTTTGTATAGGCTACTACAATTTGGCCCTCTGGCAGTGAGAATTAATGTGGCCCCTTGCTGTGACCAAAGTTGCCCATCCCTGATGTGGAGTGTACTTACAGTTTGCTTCTCTTTCTGTGACAGGGACTTGTTGGATGCTGGGTGGTAGTGTGTCTTCACCACTTTGGATGCTTGTTCAAAGGGATTCTGCCTTGTGAAGACGGGAACACTGTAAAAACAATACATTTTCACCAGCCGTACATTTTTTTAAGGGTGCTATCAAAATGTTGTCCATACGATCTTACCTGGATTTCATTACAGCTTTAGAACACCACATGTGGTTTATACAAAAGACAGGATACGCAGCAGAGGTTGATTTAGTGAGTTTGACTTGGCATGTCAACAAAACAAAGTTACTATGGTACTGAACGCCAATTCGGCATAATCTGTCTTTGAAAAAGCTAATTAAGCTCCTACGGTGGGGATTTTATGGCTCTACTTACTCGACATTTCAATGTAGTCAATGAAACATAATTACCTTGCTCTTTTTTTTTGATAAATACACCATTATCGACTAAACCAGAAGCAAGCCACAAACTGTTTCGGGCGGCGATCGTTATTTACACCAACACATGCAGCCAATAGGGAGCAAGTAAAATATGATTGACATATGTTGAACCCAATCACGTCGAAGGACCTCCCTACACAAGAGCCAATCAGATTATAGTGACGCGTCAGCGCGCGGAAGAGGAAAGACCGATGGTCAAAATAAGCTAGCTAAGCAACCATAACTAAAGCTTAACAATATTTTAACGCTCAGTCTAGAGAGCTATTCTCCTATCCATTTTCGAAAAACATTAGGTTGAGTTCTTAGTCGGCAAATAGACCAATTAGGTTGTTCGCATAAAGTAGTATTAACGTTATTAAACGCATAGCTTGCCACAGTTAGCAAGCTAACGTTTAGCTACCAGCCCGGTCGTGTTACACTTCAGTCAGCTCTCCATATCAAACACACGACGTCGGTTCTCGGTCTGTTTCTTCGACGGTGAGCGTATAGTTGAACGACTTGGTGTTTTTTCCCCGTTACATAAACATTAAAAAAAAGTGGAGATAATGCACCAGGTCAAAATCAAGACGGAAAGACCAGGTAAGATGATTTAACCTTAAAGTACCTTAAAGTCTTACACTATGATTTATAGAATATTAACACAGCGCATCTCAAATTCATTAACACATTATGAAAATATAATCTGCCTTTAATGAACTCCGTACTATAGACTAGTTTTTCATACTGTGCAATATTTATTTTATATTTCTGCAATATTTTACATTTTATACTGTGCAATATTTATTTTATATTTCTGCAATATCTATTTATATTCTGTTATTCTTCTACCTGTAAATAACTCCTACCATACATTGCCCATCTTATGAAAGAGAGTTCTTTTTTTTTTTTTCTTCTTTTGTTGTTTTTAGCTGTGGATGCTTGTATGTGTGTGCACTTTAAGGTGAAGCCAAATAATTTAGTTGTACAATTGTATAATGACAATAAAGACATTCTATTCTATTCTAAGTTTGTCATTAATTATTCTTTCAACACAACACCCATTTATTTATTTTCTGTTGTGACCACTGCAGATATGGAAGGGGCTGGTGCACGTAGTAGATTGGATGCTGTTTTGAAGGGACTGGTTGAAAGGACTGAAAATGAGAGGTTTGTGAAATTAAAATGTTTTTCAAACCTATGTAAATATGGTCACTCTCCGGTCATACTAATATCATTGTATATTGAGCAGGGAGCAAAACGAGAGCGACACTGGAAAAATCTCAACTGACTCTTTAAACAAGTATGTATCTCTACATAATTTGGAAATTGTGCGATATAATCGTGCGGTGACGTTATTTAAAACCTGCTGGTTAATTTCAGCAACCATTATATACTGTAAAAGCGTGTTTCATATTCCATGTACTACTTGTTTTCTGTAGGGATTTGTCTCCATCATCTGCTGGAAAAAGGCAAGTGTCTCTTTTTTTTCCACCAGATGCCAACAATAAACAATTCCATATATTGTGTTTTTCATACCATAATGGCTGGAAAAAGCCTCACATAAGGCTTGCCATGTCATTAAATAAAAAATTACACATTGACTTGTTTGATGTCTGAACACTATAACAGAAATGAAATGCAGTAACTTTGGTGAATTTTCTCAGTATGCTATAAAGTCCCTGTCCTTGATCTGATTTTTTTCCAGGCCATCAGCTCGTTTCCCACAGCATCGGAGGAAGAAACGGAAAGAGATGGATGAGGGCATACCAGAAACCAACCTGCATAAACAAAGTAAACTAAATGCTAATATTTTATAATATTTCAGCTAGATAACTATAACTAATAACATCATGGTACTTTCCTTGACATTTTGTGTGATCACTTTCCCTCTCACCTAATGCCTTCTTGCTTTTGTCTGTATTTTCCATTTTTCTAGACTCTTACATTATTAAGTTGTTTGATCGCAGTGTTGATCTGGCTCAATTTAACACCAGCACCCCTCTGTATCCTATCTGCCGTGCCTGGATGAGAAACAATCCTTCTGTTCGAGAGCCACTTTCTTCTCCGAGTCCCCCACACAGCATGATAGAGGAAGAGGTAAGAGGCTACACAGTTCTGTTAAATAACTTACATTTTATTTTAAGTATCCACACTTAAAACAATAATAATGAATCTCCAAAAATAATATACTTTCCCTTGTAGACTACAATAGTGACTTTAAAAATCTTATTTTTTGTTCGTTTGCTAAGTAGTACAGCCACCCTTACTGTGGTGTAAAATATTATGGATAAGAGTGTCAACCTGAATTGGAATCATACTTTGCAGGGAAGCAACTTTGTACTGATTTGTAATTAAAATGTATCGAACCGAACAAACAGTAAATAGTAGACTGCAACTATTTTAGGCTCGGCAATATTACCAGTACCACAAAAATATGGACATGGTCTTTGTTAGACGCTCAGCACAATTGTCTGGGAATTGGATAGATAACATTTTAAAAGAAAAGTGTCTCTATGACATAAAGGTGCTCCCATGGGGCTAAGAAAAATGAGACATTCCATTAAGACAGGAAGGGATATGTGTTGTTGTCCCAGTGCCTACTGAAGACGATTATGTACAAAAATGTATAACATGTTTAAATTTCACTTAAAATGTGCATGCAAATTATTATCATGATCAAGTCTTTTGAATTCAGGATTTAAAGTTATTCAGGATTATTTTCACATCAATGATTAATCCATCCATTTTTATACTTTTAAAAACATATTGACATTTATAGTTGTTGTGTTTCTGCACTGAGCTGTATAAAAGTACCCTTATACTCCATATGCAGTTTTATATGAAATCTTGGATTTACTTCAGTTTTCCTTTTAGTTTTGAATATACAAATTTCTTTCACATGGTCATGTGGTGAAGAAGTTACCATATTTAAGTTTTTTTTGGAATCTTGATTTTCTTTTTCTTTTTTAGTAAAGGTGTCAGAAAAAAATTGACAAACATAGAGGGGTAACCATAGCCATACCTGTTTGCACAGAGGAGTGAGAGAGCTGTTGACAGATGACAAAAATAGCTCTTTTGATAATAAGAGGTTGCCGACCCTTGTCTTAAATCTTTACTGCTACTTTCTATCTGCTGTTAGGATCACACCCTTACTGTTTATAAATGTAGCATCTGTTGTCCAACATGTTATTTATAACTTCCTTTTTTTTTTCTTTGCCAGGTTACAGACTTGATCAATGGTAAAGATCAGAATGTGTTCAGACTCCCTCCGCCAACCTCCTGTCCATTAAGCCCAACTGGTGAACTCATCAATCTCAGGATCCCACAGACAGAAAAACCCACTGTTACAAAGGTTCTTTGTTATGTGTTTATAACACTTTTTTTACTATTCATACTTGTATGTTGTTATGATTTATTATGCATTTAATTTGAAAAATCTATGAATTAATTAAAGCTGATTAATATAATCGTAGCTCAACTTTAATATTTTCTTTGCACAGTTAACAGAGCCAGTTCCTGTACCAGGTTCTCTCATATTTGACCACATGGAACGATGGAAAAAGATAAGACAGAAGTAAGTTTTCTCTTGCAAGATAAGGTTGCACTTAACCCACCTTGTAGACCATGTTTGTTTTTGTGTCTCAGATAGACAGATAGGAACATACGCATATTGAGTAAGAACGTGAGGGAAGTGGTTTCAGCACGAGTTGATTTGTAAGCTTTTTAAAAAAAAAAAACACCTTCAGTCACTGAAACATCTTTTAGTTTGAAATAAGTTGAGGTGACCCATATTGGTCTTTTTTCTTTCAGATGGAAGGAGTGCTCTAACAAGAACCAGTTGAGATACAGCGAGAGTATTAAGATCCTTAAGGAGATGAAGGAGCTTTATGATCACTGACTGGCTCACAGCTCTTCTCTACCACAGAATGGACTTGGAAAGCTGCCATGGCAAACAAGTCAAAGTCTGAAACAACTGCCATATTCATAATAAGTCTCATAGGAAAGCATTAACAGAACCTTGAGCCTTAAGCAAAATCACATGTTCTATCCATTGTAGATACAATTCATATTGAAGGATGTTTGGGTTTGCTTCAATGTATTTTGCATTGGCAAACCTACTGGGATTTGTAAATGATTTTCTTGTATTAAAGTGATTCATCTCATTAGTTGTATTTTTTCAACACATCATGAACCTTTCATCCTTAGTGTGAGGGATTAAAACCTCATGTTTTTTTACTTGTTTACTCACCGAACGTCCGACACAAATATTGTCTGAAACAACTTGAGTTACACTTAAAATTTAAAGTCAAGTTAAAAATGTAATTGTTGACTAGAAAGTGGTTGGTCTTGCTAAAATAAAGTAAACTAAAGAAAAACAGTTAGCAATGGTTCAAACAGGCATTATATTTATAGTTATATAATATTTAGATTGTATTAAATCAAGACTCAAATAATCATTAAATGGATAACTCATCTGTCAAACTATACAAATGATGAACTGGGTAAGAATGCATCTATGTCTATCCTAAGGTTTATATTTTCAAGTCATTACTGTGTGGCTATGGCTCATCCTTGTGTGTAGGCATTAGTTACTGGCAGATCAGTTTTGCTGACGTAAGACAGACTTGGGCAGTGAATAGTTTTAAATGGATCAAAAGCTTTTTAGATGCTTAGAATGCAAAATCATATTGGGTAACAAGCAGCATTATCCTCTAATGGACATTTGTGCAAACATGACAGATTGCACTTATTCTAATGCAACCTGAGCCCTTCACTATTAAGATGCTTATTCAAGTAGTCAAGGTGGCACTTTCTGTATGCAGCTTTAGAAATGTTACAAAAAAGTGGATATTTCATGTTTAACCCAACTTGAAGTTTTTCTCAAAAATTGAGACATTAGCATAGAACAACAATCAATCATTGATGTCAGAAAGAAAGAAAATTCAGATCAGATTCAATTATTTAACTTGTCTTTTAATTACATTTTAGGTTAAATGTTAAATGCAAAACATTTGTTGATAATCAGCAAACAGTTTGTTTTATGAATTATTGCTAATCACAGAACATATCAGGAGTGATTAAACGACACACAATACATTTTTTTAGAATAACAGGTTAAAACAAGCAATGGTTGTTACAAGGGAATGTTCAGTCATCAATAAAAATAAAATACAATCGAACTTAAAAAACTAAACCCTTCAATCAAATATTTATTATAATATGAACACATTTACAAACCAATTAAGCACATAATTGTCCTTGCTCAGACTCTCTGTCTTCAGTGCTGAACACGGTGCCCTCTGTGTATTTCAAGCTAGTGGCTACAGCTTTCTCCCCCAAAGGTGCAGCAGCATCAGACTTCCGGCTAATCCGAGAAAGTTGTGATGACAGTGAGCGAGAGGACATGAACGACAAATGGTCCTCTGCCAGGGCACTCTCTAGGACAAAGCATACGGAGCGATGGAGCTTCTTCTGGAATTCCTCACACATGAACACATAGAGAATGGGGTTCAGGCAGCTGTTGAGATAAGCCAGACACACTGACAGTTGTCCTCCAATTTTTACAACAATCTTGTGAACTTGGGTATCACTGGACTGCAAAAACTGCATAACATGGAACGGCAACCAGCAGATGAAGAATGCAAGAATGATGGAGAAAATGATTTTGCAGGATTTCTTTCTCCTTGTCCTCTGTAGACGCCCTGCCCTAACACCAATGGCCACATAGGAGACAAATATTACAAGGAATGGGATGAGAAAGCCCATAGCAAAGCGGAAAATCATGAGTTTATAATGTCTGTCCTTTGTGAAAGATATTGTATAACTGCAGTATGTCTTCCCCATCACCTCCCGAAGATCACGAAAAGTGGCATAAGGTATACTGCAGACCACAGCTGTCACCCAGATGACAACACATGTGACCTGAGCCTTGCAGACTGTGCGTTTGTTTTGTGCCCACACCACCACCCAGATTGACAAGCAACGATCCAGACTTATGACTGTCAGAAGAAAGATGCTGGCAAACATGTTGACAACACTAACAAAGTTGTTGAGCTTGCACATGAACCTTCCAAATTGCCATTCATTATTGTTAGAAGCAGAGATGATAGAGACAACCAGGAAGGCCAGAAAGAGGAAGTCAGCAAGGGCCAAGTTGAGAAACCAAACGGAGTTGACTGTTCTCTTCATCCTGAAGCCAGTCACATAGATGACCAGGCTATTGCCCAAAACCCCCACTATGAATATGATGCTGTAGATGACAAGGGTGGCTATTTTCAAAATTTCATCCATGGATGGTTGACCACCAGTAGAATTGGAAGCTAATTAAAAAAAAATGTTAGAGATTAGTTACTAATACCATCTTCATTATACACAGAGGAAACATTATTTTCACATTTTTAATGTATTTTAAGATTAGCTTGAAAAGAAAGTAGAACACCTTACATTACATTTAATATAAAAGGGATGGAGAATGTATTTTAGGTGTCTTACCAGTCCCCATGTTTCCGATGTGATGTCTTAGCTCATCTGTCTCTATCTGATCCTGCCTTCACTCATTGTATCACTCTGTTACTCCTCCTATTAGTTACCAGTGAGACACTACTTCTGCTACTGCTTTTCATTTTCAGACATTCACAGGGAGTGAACAAAAATCACAATAGAAAAAAACGCAATCACACTGTCCTGAGTAATCTTCAAATATCTGCATCAAAATTACTCATACAGTCATCAGAAAACACAGTTTCACTAGTGCAGTATTTATCGCAGTGTGTTTGCTAGTCTTGTGATTTAAATCTGACTTTATTAGTATTTTTCTAAAAGCCTCTGTTACCTAAACGTTTCCTCTAATTCTACACAGAATGAAATGCTTTTTTGTTTCATTTGCAAAAATACACTCATCATCCCACTCATTGTAATCACACGTCCTTCTCCTGCACATACACACCACACACAGTCTCGTCTGAAAATAATGTAACATGTGACAACCAACATTTGAGGTTTGAAGAGTTTATATTTTATGCATGATTTCTCACGAACGCACCAAACAAAGTACAGCGAGCTTTTGCTGCTGTACAGAGTCAACAGAAATGGTAACATCTTGGTGTTCACTGATGTTGACTATGCATGCATCACTCAATGATCAAAGTCGGAATCAGGATCAGTGTGTCTGCATGTTAGTTTGAAGCAACAGTCTGGTCGATCCATCCGCGCAGGTAGGACACACGGGCGTACACAGCAGGGGTGCGCACGTTGCAGTTAGAGGTTCCCCAAGACACAATACCCACGAGGGACCACACTCCACTCTTCTCACAGACCAGAGGGCCACCAGAGTCACCCTGAAATGAGTAAAATATGACATTATAGTTGACAGAAATTGATTTTAATTGAATACTGATTTCAATAATGATATACTTTATTATACCTGCAAGGGGAAATTTTACACTCTGTTGTTAAACATGCTACACACACATAGACTGAAATATACACACATGCACACAAACAGGATCCTTTGGACATGCATTAATGGAGAGATGTCCGAGTGAGGGCTTTTCAGCTGGTTATGTGGGGGTCTGTCCCTTACTCAAGGGCACCTCTGCAGTGCTCCGGAAGTGAACTGGCGACCCCCCCAGCTACCAGACCAAGTTCAAGACTTGGTCTACACCGGGACATGTGCCAGAGAGACCCTCTGGTTCTCAACCCAAGTCCCTACAGACAGAGCTACTGCAGCTCACAAAGCTATGCAGTCAGGTTACACAAAGGATGTTGGCTAGAGTGCTATTAGTTTCATAAAACTCAAAAACAGGAAGCCAGATATGCAGCAGATTATTTTTGAGTACGAGCTTTTAGCTTTATCTACAGAGCTTTAGTCAGTTACGTTTTGAGTCAGTAGCTTTTTTTTTTTTTTTTTAATTCTTCATGGCTCAGCCAGTAGACATTACCTGTTGAGATACTCGGAATAAGAAATAATTAGCTGTCAGTTAGGATAGGTGTTAAATATTTAAGAATAAAAGTATTTATTTACAAATTGTTTATAAACACTTATTTCTAACAGTTTATTCATCCATCAGTTGTTATCAACAAACCTTAATTCAAGTATCCTGTAAAGTATTTGTGAATCATTTTCCAAAGCTTAAAAGATTACCTACATTTATGAAATATACTGCAACAACTGTAACTGAGGTTTGTAAACATCATAACTATTAGTGCCTCATGAACAATCATGAAATACTGACTCGCAACAGGTGGGCACTTTTTTCAAACGCCCTACGATTCAGCATCAGAAACACTTTACCTGACAAGAAGACACTCCAGAAGCACCAGCGCAGATCATGGCATCAGTGATTCTGTTATAACCCCAGTACTGCTTGCACTGATCAGGGCTGAGCAGAGGCAGGGCAGTCTGCTGGAGGTAGCGAGGGCTTGCTGAAATTTAAGAAAATTGGAGATGGAGATAGCAACATAAACGTTCATCGTCATTCTTGCTGAGGTATGGTGGATATTTAATCCTTCATCTATAATCTCCCTTCATAGATATAAAACTTTGAGGGTCTGTAAAACCCTCTCACTTACAGGTTTGGCCGGTTTTGCCCCATCCACTGGTCACACATGTGGTTCCAGAGGGAATGCTGGTGCTGGAGGAGGCCAGGCACACAGGAGAGATACGGGATGTCATCTGTGCTGGGGAGGACAGCTTCAGGAGGGTGATGTCATTGTTGAAGTTCTGGCTGTTGTAGTAGGGGTGAGTGATGGCCTGGACAGAGAGGTGATTGTATTTGTAAATCAATAATTGAATTTCAATGGCATACAAACATTTTAATGGAAAACAATTGGAAGCTGTAATGTGTTTCTTACTTACCCTGCTAATTGACTTGACCTGAATTTGCTCACTATTGTACTGACGGTCGTGCTCTCCAAGGATAACACGATGGCTTCTTGGACTGGTGTGAATAAAAACAGACAGAAATAATTTGATAGAAATGTTTAGATTATTCATGGGTTGGTGTGGGACAGTTTAAAAATGACTTACGACACACGGCAATGAGCAGCGGTGACAACCCAGTACTGGCTGATCAGGGATCCTCCACAGAAGTGAAATCCTCTACCATCCTACAAGTGAGAAGTTGAATATTAAGAGACCCTTCCTCGTGAGTTATTTTAAAATCTTAATTACACAATATCATTAAAATTGTATCGAAGTTACAATGGGCGTGGAGAGTACATTACTCAACCTACCTGAAGTGACACCTGCCAGGGCCAGGACCCAGATACAGCATTATGCCCATTGACAATCTTGTTGTATCCGTTTACTTGGGGCTTGATAGCAGGTACTCCACAGCCTGCATCCAAATCATGCAATAAGAAAATCTGCTTGACCTAAGTTATGGCTATACACTAAGGAAGGTTCCTGTGTGTGTATATATATATATATATATATATATATTTTGTTTTTTGTTTTTTTTTGTTTCTTATTTATTAAAACATTCAGAAGGATATCAAAAAATTTAACCACTGATAGATTTACAACTGATAAATGCATCATATTCAGGTAAACCACCAGTCACTCACCCAATGTGGAGGCCACAAGAGCAAAACAACTGACAAGCAAGAACATGGTCAGGTCTCAACAATGATAGTCTTCCCTGAGGGCTCAAACGAGTTGGACTCTGGCTTTTATATGTGTCACACACGCAACCCTGAGTACAGCACTCCATATTTCAGGTGCTCCCAATGTTCACACACAATGTGCTTTGATACATCTGGGAGCAGACCATCTGTTGATAAGCACCTTAGATGATTTACTGTATATACCTGGAGAATGAATCCATTTAGCCTGTTACGTGTTCTTTTGCACAAGGGTCAGGGCTGTTGGCATTTATTCCATTTCTAAACAGTAACATTACTACCCCTTGTTATGAAAAAAAGGATCATTTACTTTCAATGTTTTAACCCTCCATAAGTTTTGACCAAATGTTGAGGATATATTTGCAGCATATTGAATATGTCAAGCTAGGTATCCTTTTCTAGCATGTTTGTACTACAAGACCTTTTTTCTGTGACTGCAGGGGAAATGATATTGATCGAAACCTTTGAGGTGTGCAAACAGGAACTAGTTTCAATAGCTGCAGCTGCTGTTGCAGCATTAAACAATAACCACACAAAAAAAACACACATACAATTTGAGAATCAGAATCTCATCTGTGAGCTTTATTGATTTAATGTTTTGACACAGATTAAGCAAGATTACCTTTTATCATTTACGCAAATAATGCCTGGGAAGATAAATAATAAGACATTAAACAGACAACAAGAACGCTTTGATTGAGTCTTATTAGACTGAATAAACATTTGTTTCTCACATTTTTTAAATATTGAAATCTTAAAGTATGGGAGTCTGTTTTTAAAATACAATTTCTATCATTGGCACTTTTTTCTTTATTCTCTATATACTTTAAAAATAATTTTGCTATTGTGGTTTTACCCAAGGTTGCAGACCCCACATTTTGACAGAAACAATATTGCTAGAATTAAAATCTAAATAAACATGTGTATTTATGTAACTTGGATATGTATTCTGGTTAAGTAATTAAAGACAGTATGTGAATGTTGGGGTCTGAGCTAAAGATGCTGTTGAAGAAAGCTTTAGTCAACTTCTTCAATAGTGGGACCGGAAGAGGAGCCACCTCCAGCTCCACCAGGGAAGCCACCAGGCATTCCTCCCGGCATTCCTCCAGGCATCCCTCCTGGCATACCACCTTGGTATAGCTTGGAGATGATGGGGTTGCAAACTTTTTCTAGTTCCTTCTGCTGGTGATCATACTCTTCCTTCTCTGCTGTCTGTGTAACACAAGAAACAGAGCAGTTTTTTTGACAGGAAAGGAAGGAAAATTGAATCACATTATAAACACTGTATATGTTCAGAAGGCTACCACTCTGATTTCAGAACACGAGTCTAACAGGCACCTTTGGCGATAGATATTTACCTGGTTTCTGTCCAGCCAGGAAATTACATCGTTGCACTTGTCCACGATGGTCTTCTTGTCCTCTGGGCTTATCTTGTCTTGGAGCTTTTCGTCTTCCACAGTGCTCTTCATGTTGAAGGCAAGAGACTCAAGGGAGTTCTTGGCTGTGACCTTTTCTCTCTGGGCATCATCCTCAGCCCTGAACTGCTCTGCTTCTTGCACCATTTGCTCAATGTCCTCTTTGCTCAATCGTCCTAGAGGGGATAAAATACAAAGCTCAGTTTGCCTTGTGAAAATGATTTAACGATTTAAGCAAGCTCTCATAAAAACAAGACAAACAAAAAGTGAAATCCACCTGACAGGGGTTGAAAGGTTCTCTGAATGGCCTTTGAAAGCTTGTTATTTGATTAGTATTTAATACAGTAATATACCTTTGTCATTGGTGATAGTGATCTTGTTCTCCTTTCCGGTGCTTTTGTCTGCTGCAGACACATTAAGAATGCCGTTGGCATCAATGTCAAAGGTCACCTCTATCTGAGGAACCCCTCTTGGAGCGGGTGGGATACCGGTCAGCTCGAACTTGCCCAGGATATTATTGTCCTTGGTCATGGCTCGCTCACCTTCATAAACCTGAAAATGACAATGCAATAATGCTTATAATTGTCTGATACAATAGTAAATTCATTCTGGACTTATTTTGATACATTGGCAATATAGTAAGTGGACTACTATTTGTCTAAAACTTTACTTTAGGGGTTTCTGTACCTGAATGAGCACACCAGGCTGGTTGTCTGAATAGGTGGTAAAAGTCTGGGTTTGCTTGGTTGGGATAGTGGTGTTCCTTTTGATAAGGACAGTCATTACTCCCCCAGCAGTTTCAATTCCCAGGGAGAGGGGCGTGACATCCAACAGGAGCAGGTCCTGTACATTCTCAGACTTATCACCAGCCAAGATGGCTGCTTGCACAGCTGTGAAGAGATTCATTTGTTGAAACCAATACCATGACAACAAGGCAGCACAAATACGAACCATTTGAAAGAAGTGATTTTATACTCCAAACAATAATATGACATAAACTTAAAGTAGAAAAACCCACCTGCACCATAGGCTACAGCCTCATCAGGGTTGATGCTCTTGTTGAGTTCACGGCCATTGAAGAAGTCTTGCAACAACTTTTGAATCTTGGGGATACGTGTGGAGCCACCCACCAGGACAACGTCATGAATCTGGGACTTATCTATCTTGGCATCTCTCAGGGCTTTCTCAACAGGCTCAAGTGTTCCACGAAACAGGTCTGCATTGAGCTCTTCAAAACGAGCCCTGGTGATGGAAGTGTAGAAATCTGCGCCCTCATAGAGTGAATCAATCTCAATGCTGGCCTGTGTGCTGCTTGAGAGGGTGCGCTTGGCACGTTCACAGGCTGTGCGCAGACGACGCACAGCTCGCTTGTTGTTGTTGATTTCTTTTTTGAACTTGCGCTTGAACTCAGCAATGAAATGGTTAACCATTCGGTTGTCAAAGTCTTCTCCACCCAAGTGAGTGTCCCCAGCTGTGGACTTAACCTCAAAGATGCCATCTTCAATCGTCAGAATTGACACATCAAAAGTACCACCTCCAAGGTCAAAGATCAGGACATTACGTTCACCACCAACCTGAAAGAAATGGTGTTAATTACTTACAGGAAGTTAAAAGCTGTTTTTTTGTACACATATGGTTGATTCATATGGTTGATTTTGATTTTATTAGACAGTAACCTTTTTGTCCAGGCCATAGGCAATGGCTGCAGCCGTGGGCTCATTGATGATGCGCAGCACATTAAGCCCAGCAATGGTTCCAGCATCTTTTGTGGCTTGACGCTGGGAATCATTGAAGTAAGCAGGAACCGTGATAACTGCATTGGTCACAGGCTGTAAATAAATTCAGACTTAAAACAGTTCTGCTTTTAATTTCTTTATGAGCGCTGCAAAAATGAAAAAAAAGAAGTTTAGTAGTTCGAGGTCACACAGCACAGTGCTTGCAACAACTCTGAGGTGTTAGATTTAAGATAAGGTTTTGAGAAGTGTTGCAGGCGTTAAGACTAGTTCCTTGGTGTACAGTGTGCAGCCAGAAAGCTCAATCTGTCAGATCACTGTCAAGAAAATAAACAGTTGTTTGAGGTCACACAGCACAGTGCTTGCTACAACTCAGAGGTGCTAGATTTAAGATAAGGGTTTGAGAGATGTAGCAAGTGTTAAGACTAGCTCCCTGATGTACTATTTGTAGCCATGTTTTCTGCTTAAAAGCAAATTGAAGTGTTGTACAATATTTGTCGTCTACCTTGCCAAGATAAGCCTCAGAGATCTCCTTCATCTTGGTGAGGACCATGGAGGAAATCTCTTCAGGATAGAAGGTCTTCCTCTCACCCTTGTATTCGACCTCCACCTTGGGTTTACTCGAGTCATTCACAACACTGAAGGGCCAGTACTTCATGTCTGACTGCACTACAGTGTCGTCAAACTTTCGACCAATGAGACGCTTAGCATCTGAAAAGGATTTAAGGATAAATGTAAGGGCAATGCTAACAATATGTTTACATTTGTTTACTTTCCTGCAAATGAAATGCGAGAGAATAATAACACAGGATGACTGATTTTAAGCCTGTTGTCTGTTAGGTGTTGTGGTCCTTACCAAATACAGTGTTAGCAGGGTTCATGGCAACCTGGTTCTTGGCAGCATCTCCAATCAGTCTCTCGGTGTCTGTGAAAGCTACATAGCTGGGTGTGGTCCTGTTTCCTTGGTCATTGGCAATGATCTCAACTTTGCCATGCTGAAAGATGCCCACACAGGAATATGTGGTGCCCAGATCAATGCCTACTGCTGGTCCTTTAGACATCTAAGACGAAAGAAGAAGGAGCAGATGAGAAAAATTCCTTTTGATTTTGGAAAGTAATCCTAGTTTACTGCCTTCTCACACTTGATAAAGGATTTATATTCTGTCTGATAGTCATGGTTGGCCATGTTTGTACTCATACTTTTTAAAAGTTTCTTATTATCATTTCAACAATGTGCATGCACCTGCATACTATTTTGTCCCACACACACCTTCTGCAGGTGTTTCTACAAAGGTTTGCCTTTACCTGTTGACTACCCAGGTCCAGAAGCATGGGCCATGGCCACATGTGGCTGCCATTTGTGCAGTTGCCATTTGTGATGTAGTGACTAAAGACCAAAAGACTGTACTATATCACACTCCCCTTTCATTCCTCTGCACATTGCCTCTCTCTCCCTCCCATGGAAACATGAGTCAACAGTGTGTCAGTCAGGCTGATGAAATATGATGTACTGATCCAGGAGTAGTGATTGGAGGGTCTATTTTCCGACAGCTGGTTTCAAATAGCTTACAGTTACTATAATAAGAATCAGCGTATCTACATAGCAATGAATAGAAGGTGGCTATAAACTAAGTGATCATTAAACAATGCTCAGTGGGCAAGCATTGCCTGTTTCAAATTAAAAGAGGCTTATTCACCAAAAACCTGCAGAGAAAATAAAGTATCAGGTGTCGTAACAAGCTAATGTGAGAAGTGAACTGAGCAAAAGCCTCTTATTGCATTGGACTGTAAGCAGCAGACAAAACAAGCACAGTGGTGCAGTTAATAAAACTTCTTTAGAGTCAGAGGAAAAAACGGTAACTTGTTCCATTAAATCATAGAGTAGATCACTGCTTTGACTAAAAGTTAAAGACTAAAATGATCTTCTTCTATATGGCTACAGAGGAAGTGAAGACTTTGTTTCTTTCAACCCAGCACTGCTTCAACTGCAGAAGATTTACTTCTCAGTTTTTATCAAGTTGTGTAACACTGAGCAGAACATGTTGACATAGCTCTGTTGCTTCACTGCCTGTCCTCCACCCTTAGTAGCTTTCCTGCAAGCATGTTAAGTTTGGAAAAAACATCTTTGAACTTGATAACAGCATGACAGGGTTCATAGAGGATTTTTTATATCAGAATCCGCCAAAGCCATACTGAATAGTTGATGCCATTAAGTTGTTCTTTAAGAGGCAAGACCATCGACCTGACACTGTTGTAATGTGGAAAGAATTTGCTTGTATTGTTTTATTTGCAAGACATTCACTGAACGGTGTTTGTCTGTGGGGTCAGTCTACTCTTCTGCTTGTCATGCCATTTTCAACAGTAACCATGCAAGCTTCCCTTATATGGAAATACTTTTCACATTTGGTAGTAGGTTTTAAAAGCAGCAATCAAGACATTTTATGAAGCCAGGCTGAGTGCAATGCTACTTATGGAAGGGGTTACCTTGAGCCGTCAGATGTTCAAGACTTGAGAGTTTACTGAGTTAGCGGTGCCTTCGCCTTGCACACAACACTCCTCACCCTCTCCTGGCAGGCAGACTAAGAGGGCGAGTGACTCTACTCCTGAGAGTATATAGAGCCCTGCAGGGAGAGCCAACAGGGTGTCAGGTGACTCTATCAAGGAAAGTTCTAGGCCCATGTGTCTAAACATGGAATGGACTTCATTGAAAGTGTGCTTTAGTTTCCTCAGTGTATGAGTATGCTAGTGGAGCAAAAGATGAATGAAACAAAAGATTCTCCAGATCATTTATGTGGATCATGTTGTTCACATGGCTGGGACAGTGAACAATGCACAGTGATACAGGTTAGATTTATTCAAATGTATTTAACCATTTAAAAAATCTCTGTAATACTCTAAATTCCAGGAATCATAATCACATCAGCAAGCAGCGTAAACTTAGTCCAAAAAAATGTTAAACTAAAAAGAAAAGCCAGTCATGGCTGCCATTTGCAGTGTTAAAGCCGTAATAGAAAAATCTACTCTATTAACTGACTTTTGCAATACATGGGCATGTACATAATGTATTCAGCTCAGGACATAGAGCAGTTAATCTGCCCACACTAATGGCTTTAGAGAATATGTTCTGTATTTAACTTCTGAGGGTACAAAACAACTTCAAATGGACCATGTTGTAAACTTTTGTGTATTTTTAAGGTGTCTTTTTTCAAAATGAACTTTTTTCTTCTGCAATCTTAAATTTCAAATTCAGTGTTTTATGTTTTTCCAGTTGATCCGATTACCTGCTTGCAACGGTTTGCCAATAACCTGACTAATTTTGATCTCATACATCATTCGAGGAACACGCAAAAACCAAATATAGATATAAAATACACCACATAGTAAACAATCGTCAGTGGTTTTATTGAGGTATCGTTTTCATGACAACTATTGTGAAATTTCATTCTCTGTTGAAGACACAGTTGTGCAGTCATCATTCCCCTTAGTGCATGGTCCCTCTGCCAGAGCCCAAGAACTGGACATATCTATTCTTGTTACATAGGCCTCTCTGACACAGGCCATCTGGCATTAAATATAACTGTGTTTCGTTTCAGACACCACCTGTTGCGACACCAGATCAGTATTCAGTGGTTGGTTTTTTAAGAAGTTGAATATTTCATAACTTGGAAAACAAGTCCTTAAAAGTGCTGACTCTGACCTACTCAAATTATCAAGCTTCAGCCTTCAAATTCACTGCAGTTCAGCAAAGCAACCAAAAATTGTCACAGTTGGTGTTTGTAGGCTTTCACATAATAAATACTGTACATTTGAAATGACCAGCAGTTACTGATCAAACTTAAGGTCAGCAGCAATCACTATAGTAGTGTGTTTCCCTCAGCAATAAAAACTAAGATAAAAAATATGTTCCATCAAATTAAAAAATAGGGATTTTATGTCCCGCTAGAAATTACAGTATCATAGCAGTCTTTGATGTCAGATATTCAAATAGTAACCATCACTTTAAAACAAGTAAACTACGCAGCTGACAAAGGAAGTCCTCTTCTTTGCTCTTGTGTGTTCTGCAGTGCCCGTTCATATAGTCCCAAGCACAGCGCTTGCAGTAGTTGTACAGATGATGCTCTGCTTTCTTCAGCGTGCTGTTCAGGTCCAGTGTTCCCTGAAGGCTGTCAAAAAGAAGTCAAAAGGCTGAACCAAGACATTCACACAGAATGATACACACAGGATCAACTTATTAGTACTGAGATGATCTTTTCTCAGCATACAGACACACCTGCTAGTAAACTGGATAAGTTGTACATCATCTCGACACTTGAGCAGAGCGTCTCTGTTCTCCAACAGGATGGCCGCACAGATGAAGAGCTCAAAGGTGAAGTCAGTGTTGATGGCCTGAAGATTTGACTCTGAATTCTCCTCTGCATAAACCACAAGCCAAACAGTATTTAAAAAATCATAAACATAAACATATAGTATCTCTACATATTCTGCCTTTTTATTCTTGTTTTTACCTGTGCTGTATTTTCGTGCCAGTCTCTCCTGGTAACGGGCTCGGTCTACTTGTTGGGAGATGAGCTCGAGGTGGTCACAACTCAGGATCTCAAACAAACGTAAAGCGTCGCTGTGTTCAAACTCCCTCTGGAAACCCAGCAGCAGCCACCTTAAATGAGGAACAACACATGCATACACACAAATGAAATCTACATGTGGACTAAAACACATACAGACCTAAAAGAAGTCTAGAGGATAAATGTAGAGGATCTGTGCAGATTTACCTGTGGCAGAAGGTGAAGCTCTCCATACTGTCTGTGACTAAATGAGCATATAGCTGAGGATCCAGTTCTTTCAGCAGCGCTGCCTCCAACTCTGAAAGATAGAAAATACAATTTTCTATAAAAAAATATATATACTTGTGACTTGTGTAGAAGTTTTGGTTTGTTTTGTTCAGTGTAAAGTGATATTATTTCTATTTTAATTGTTTTGTCTTCATTCATTACCCAGCATCAAACTTCATCACATTGGAAATTCAAAAAAACACACCTTACATTTCTTAGTAATCTTATCAGATCAATACACAACAATTAAATATACTCTCAACATTTGAATGTATAATGTTACAGTTGATTGCATCTACCAGATTGCTTGCAAAAGGAATTCAATACCCTTGTTTTACCACTAGATGTCTCTTAACTCTTTTAAAAGTTACATTTAAGATTGGCAGAAACTTTGTCGCTGCAAACACATCAGTGAGCAGGGTGAGTTCAACACTGCAAAAGCTTATTTGATGTTCTCATCATAGTTGGCAATCTTATTAGTCATGTCGCATCATATATATTTGTTATCCTCTTTATGAAACATATACATCAAGTAGCATCTCTGTTTGCTAATCGTACCTATTTTTCTGTGAAGACCATCAGCCCTGAAGTCCTTGGAGAATTTCTCCATGTAGCAGGAAAAACTCCAGAAAGTGTCCACCTCCGAGTCAAGAACCTCAAGGAATCGGCTGCACAGGTCGTTCATGCCTTGAGCGTAACTGACCTCTGGGTCAACAATCAAGATAAGTAATGCACACACAAACATTTAGTGTCTCCCATCACACGCAGCCTCTGATGCTTTTCTGATTAAGTCAGTGTCAATAAGAACACAAAAGGCTTATTGTTGGTTGTTCACAGTACCTGGGTGAAAAGCAGCATATGTGATGAGGATATCTCTTAACACCAGCAGATTGGCTGAACCTTCGCCCCTGCAAACACAAAGTGATCAGAGTCAGTCCAAAAGCTTAGTTGGTGTGCTCTTTCAAGTTGGCAACCCCATAAGTGATAATTTGCCTGGTCAGTTATAGAACATATATGATCAGTTTGTCGAAGAGCAGGTTACAATGAATTTAGATATTCTATATATTTTAATTAATTAAAAACACTAAATTAGTAATGTAATTTTAGTGAAATGGCTTTGACTCAGTAATCTACTTTCAGTTGATTAATATATTGTTTTAAGGAACAGATATTTGCAGACATTTCATAGTTTCCAACCAAAATGTTAATTTTTAGCTCATCTTTGTTTGCTTTTTAATAGACATGATTTATTTCCATATTGTACCATCATAGCTTTATTAATAAGTAGCATTCAAACAGGTTGAAGCCCAGAGCAGCAAGAGAAAAATATCTTGGTAGGTCCAAATCAAGTTTAGTCTGGTCCAGTTTAAAGGTAAATTTAAAGCCAATACTCTAAATCAGGTTGTCCGAAATGAGCAATCCAGCTACCTAGATGTAATCTTTGAATAAAATAACTTCCTTATGTTCATAACTATCTGATAATCTTTAAACAGATTATGGTAAATTATTTTTAAAAAGACACTATCTTGAAATTGACGCTAACCATCAAGCAATCATATGGCGATTGACGTTGTTTCTTGTGAATATTAAAAGGTTGATGTAGCTCTACAGTGAATTCTGATGTTTGGTAAAATAATCCAATTCAATCTCTTGTTATTGTTACAATTTCTGGGTCATCTGAGGGGAAGACGGCTAAATGTATGGATGTTTACTCGAACCAACTTCATTTCATGGATCACCGATCAAATTCCACACTCCATCTGTTGACACACATATGTTGACTCATATCCTAAGTGTAGCAAAATAAACCCATAACAATGGCTCCCAGTCACTCACTGGTAATAGCTCAGGTCTCTGTTAGTTCTCGGCACATCCTTGTCAATGATTCGTATTGCTTCCCGCAGCTCCTCCTGGTCAAATGTGGCTCGCTCAAACAGTATCTGGTGAGGAGAATAAAATGTAGACAAAGACAAAGATATTTGACCAATATTGTTGGGGTTTAACTTTTAACTGGGTATGAAGAGTCCCTAAATTTGTAAATCCATTTGAATTCTATCCTTTTCATTCACAGAATTTGCACGAGCACTGTTTAAGATGTAAACTAGCCTGAGTAGTTTAAGTACAAAAAAACAACAAAAACAACAGAACTGTGACTACATGATGCACACACACCACACATTCCAATCTGCACATTGCACTTTGACACCCAGGACACTTTACACTGTTTATATTTTCTACATTGTACATTATATTTCTACATTACTGTATATATGTGTACTAGTAATTTTTTGAGTGTTTATTGCATGGCCTTGCGGAACAGTCTTTACATTTCACTGCACATCTGTATGAGCATGTGACAAATAAAAAACTTGAATCTTGAATCTAGTAGCATGATTCTGTTAAAGCTGCTTGTCAAGTCTCACTATCTGAATGTACAATTTAAACAGGTTTTCCTAGGTACACATGGCCGCCTGAGAGAGGTGCTGAACACTTGAGCTAGTGCAAACAGGTAAAATGATGTCATGTGTAAATAAAAGTTTGTTTAACAAAAGTAGATCCTGTTGTAATTTTCCTAAACATACTGCACAGCTCATACATTAATCAGTAAATCTTTTCTCTTTAATAGACAAAACTCATCTAACCTGTGCTTGAAGTTCCAAGAAAGCCAGTCTTTCCCAGACCTCCTCAGACTGGTCCTGGGTCTGTTGTTGGGCCCGTGCCTGCCTCTGGTCAAAGTAACGGACTGCTGCTACTAACTCAGCTTGAATGTATAAAAGGTCATATGGTCGTTGATATTTTGTTATCGATAAAATAACAAATTGTAATAAGAAAAGGAGAGAGAAAAGTTTGTGCATGTGTTGTTGGAGTTTACCATCAGTGCCGTTGAGGTGAATGTGCACAGCTGCAGGAAGGAGCTGCTGCCACTTTCTTTTCATGACACTGTAACGTACAACCAGCTGCTCCTGCAGAAGTGAGCGCTCTAAGGCTGTCGAGCTGCACGGGTACATCCCAAACAGGAAACGCCACACAAGGCCACGTTCAGATGGAGACACGCCACCTATAAAAGATTAAAGGCCTTTCGATCATTGAGAAGTCAATTATCTGATTTACCAGTGTTTCAAGACAAGAGGTTATTTTAGCTTTAATCTTTCAGTCATGCCCATCACTACAGGACCAAAAAAAACAACTGTTATAGAATAGAACACATGCAAGAAAAATTAGCTTTGCAGCTGAGAAACTGGACATCTTATGTAAAAATGCATCTCCTGGAATTTGAGATGAGGATTTGGGATGTCTTATGTAAGTATTTGCGCAGTACTGTAGAGTCTTTAACGATTGGTTTCCAGGTCAAAGGTCAAATTTAGTGAGACATTTTACCCCCGAGAGGCCCTGTGTGTATATGTTCACTGCTGAAACCTTAAGAATTGTCAGCTATATAAAGAAAAGCCTACAGTACCAGGCCATGATAAACAATCTTTTGAGGACTGTGTTTTAGGACATACTTCTGAAGCATACAGTCAGATAATTCTCATTTCTTAGCACACGAAATGGAATATTTTTTTCTCTTCTGACTAATGAATCTCATGTGATTGTATTCAGCTTCTTAGGAATCTTAACAACTCTCAAATAGTATCTGTTGTTTTATCTCAGAAGTCATGCTGGAGTTCTTTGCTCAAGGCGTTGTGCTGCCCAATGAAACATTCTTGTTTTGACTGTTGCTCATGTCCTGCAGCAGAGCATCACTTGACTTTCTGTTTAGCTTGTAGGAATGGTCTCTATTCATTGATAGCTTTGATGCATCACAACATATTATATGTGTTGAATTATTGACCAGAAAGTAAAGTATTGCATCTATGGGCATGCTGTTTCTAGAAACCTGAGGTACATGTTCATTTTCAGTCAAGTTAAATCCCTTTTATCCACTAGGATAGATTTCTGAAAAGATTAAATGAAAAACACATTTTCTAACAAATGTGAAAAAGTTCAGTTACAGTATAGGGCCTCATCAAAACAGTGTTCAGTGTTAAAAAAAAAACCCAAAACATAGGACTTCTTTGTCATACCATGCTGAAATACCAATCATTCAAACATGAATTCACTGGATCATATTTCTGAATGGGCATTATAGGATTATTTAAGATTTCTGGATTGCCTGTTTCTACCTCAGGAACTGTTTCTACAGTTTCTACTGCATTACATTAAAAGTGTGCCACAAACAAGTACAAATGCAAGTTGTAATTTTACAATGATGCTCATGTAAAGTCAAGCTATCTAAATATTCTACTGTTCTTTGTATTTAGGGGAAAAAACTTGAACTTGCTGATGTGCAAAGCTGGCATAGATCACTTGAAGACAGAGATAGATAGATAGTTGGATAGATAGATACCGTTTTTGAAGATATGCATCCTTAGTCTTGACTCGTCCACCCTCCCCTCTGCGTCCATGACTCCAGGTAAGGTGAGTCGTGCGGCGGACAGAGCAGGGGAATTGACCGCTGCTACTTGTCTCTGGAAGCCGACATGTGACTGCTGACGATCTGTGGAGCTCGTCCCTTCTCCTGCGGTCTGCAGTGGACGCCAATCCCTAAGTTCTTCCATTTGAACCTGCAGAGTACGCGATCACCTCCACAGGTGAAGAAGAGCTGCATCCACAAATCCTCAACAGACAACAACAAGCTGTCATTCTCCTGCAGACTACAGCTGCCAAAACAACGCGTCGCTTCCCATCTCCCTGTGCGGACTGGAGTTCAAACCAGCCACGAGCGATTACTTACAACAAATCGTCCAAGATGAAAAACTATGTTGAATACGTTTCAGTGAACCAACTTCAGCCGTGTTGACTCTCATTCAGCCATCTGGGAGTCATATGACTGCACCCTCAGATCCGAGTTTGGCCCACATTCCAGGTGGAGTCTGGATTTCAGTGCTAAAGTTCACCACTATTGGATTTGGGAGCATGACTCGCTCCACCTAGTGGTTCAATTTTACAACACACACACACACACACACACACACACACACACACACACACACACACACACACACACACACACACACACAGACACTCACTCGCGCGCACACACACACACACACACACACACACACACACACACACACACACACACATTAATAGATGATCGCCCATGTGGACATTCAATTTAAAGCTGATACTTTCTGTAGTTGAAGGCTACCACCCTTAACTCTTAAAATGATCCACTGTAGAAATCTAGCTTTTCAAACTTTTATTTTAAGCAGAGAAGCCTTACCTTACAATTGTATAATTAATTTCTCCAATTTCCAACCTTAACACAATATTTGTCTCAATAACAGATCCATAAGAACAAGGATAATTAGTTTGAGGCAGGCCTACTTGTTTTTTAGTCTTCTTTATTATTTTCATTAAATGATAAAATTTCTTTGGACTCTAATGTCGTAACACTTTTCGAATACTTTCTACTATGAACAGAACTGGGCTGTATTATAAGATATGTCTGTATTTGGAAAACTTTGTTCATGTAGTTTACCACCTTTGAATTCTTCCGTGTAACAGAGAGCCTTTTTTTGTCATCGCAAGGGGAACAACAGATTCTACATTTGCCTAAACGCTGGCAAACAAACAATAAGGGGATGAAGGTTGCTGAGGTAGATGATTAATGAACAAATATTTCATTTCAATTTAAGAGTAGCTTTTATTTTAGGGATTACTATTTTTTTACAACGTGGTGCTTGTTCAGTTAGTAGTTATAATTACTAGTAATTTCCTGCATGCATGAATACCTTTGAAAGGGAGGAAGGATATGTGATGGTCCATTTAATGAGTCGTTACCTAAAAAAACATGCCTGATTAAACTACGTCGTGGATGGTATAACTTATAATACATCTTTATAAAACTTTTGAATTTTCCCATTTTGACGCAAAATTAAAAGTTTAACTTTAACATCCTAGAAGAAAAGTTCCAACATATGTCCTTTAAGAACAACAAAATGCAGACATCATGCACTCTTCCCTATCAAACTGAGTTCACTGTAAAAATAAAGAAATTAAGGCTTAATCGTTGAAATAAATTGCAGCACAAAAAAAGCACAGTTTGAGGATTTTTTGAGCCTTTTGTTGAACAAGAGACAGTTACTCTCAGGTCACGACACACTAACCCTTCAATTTTACAGAAGTGACCTCAATGTTGTCTGAGGAGGGCGCTCCAGAGTGTCAGACATTGACAATCCACTGGGCTGCTTCAACACAGCCTCTATGCCAATATATTTAACATGCTCTTCATTATTTGTTGGCATGGAGTAGACAACAGAAATTTACTCATAATCTGCAACTTTAATGTGACACCAGAACTCACTAAAAAAGACTTCCTCTGTTCACACTTCTGAGCTATTGTTGCTAGAGAGAGGTGTAAAATAGCCCTTGTACAGTATTTGTACAGCTGATGTGATACAGAGCATAAGTGTCAGTCACAGTGTTTTCCCTCAACATTCTCGATGTATGTAGGCCTGAAAAATGTATATAATAAAATACAAATATATAAATGAGAAGGTCATAATGTGGTCAGTGTTCTCTTCTCTGTCCTAACTTCCTTATTTCTTTGAATGTACTGTCCCTGATAATAGGAAACACACCCACAAACTTCACACCATTGTTGAGATCTATGACATATTAGCAAAGTACAACAAAGCTCTACAAGCTCGCCTAGATCTCTCTCACAGTGAGTATTTACTTTGCACAGCAAATGTCAGAAAAGAGGCAGCATCCAGTAATCTGTTGTACGATAATAGATTACTGACAATTTACAAACAATTATTATGTTGATAAAACTAAGTTGTTGTTGTTGTTTTTTTAGATGAAGCTAAGTGGCCTGATTGAACTCACTTTCTTATTGATCCTGATCTCTAATGCAGAAGGTGGGTCATCATTTTATTTGATGTGTTTGTTTGGCCTCATAGTGAACATTTTAACAAATGAAATGTTGTTTTGTTTTGGACACAGTTACCGGAAACTGGACAGTAAGCGTCCAGGATGTCATTGAAGCAGTAAGGGGCTCAAGTGTGACCATAAATTGTACGTTTAGCTGTCCACCTGTTAAATGCGATGGCCCGGTTCAAGTTTACTGGAAGAAGAATCAGAAGAGCAGCTTCAAAACCAATGACAACGATGTAAATGCATTTATTTATCACAAGAATGATACATATGTGCTGGGGAAATACAGAGGAAGGACAGAGCTCAAAAATGAAGGCGAAAGAGACTGCTCCCTGGAGATCAAAAATGTCACGGAAGATGATTCAAAACTTTATGTGAGAATTATCACACAGTCTGAGAAATACAGTTTCTACAAAAACAAAGTCGCTATTCGTGTGGTTGGTAAGTCATTCAGTGAAACATTTCATTATTTGGAATTTGTATTTGTGTGCTTGAAAAAATGTAAAATAATGCCATTCTCTCTTACAGCAGAATATCTTTAAGTTTTAATCCCATTCACATTTATATGATTTGTTTCTGTGCCTAACTTTTCAAGCAGGATGTATGTTATCCTCCAAAATACAAATGTATTTAGATCAACCAAAGTACCGCAAGGTGAAATGCATCTAAAGAAAACTGTCACAGATGTATTTGTTTTTCAAATAGGAATAACACGTTATTAGACACTAATACAACATCAGGTATGTTTATTGTTCACAGTTTGTTTTTCAGGCAGTTTCAGGCTCATATTTTATATTACAAATGGTAATGAAGTTCCTTTATTTCATTGACTCATTCGCAGATCCTAAAGAGAGTAATTCACAACAAATGTATATGATCATCTGTGTGCCCGTTGCTGCACTTGTGATCCTCATTATTATCGTTGGAGTTTTCTGTTTCATAAAACACAAAAGGTAACTCAACTTAAAGCTTTCCTAAAAATGCATGTGAGCAGCAAAGCTATACTTTTAGTATTGGAGCCTTGTGTCTCATACACAAACCCTAAAGTGTTTCATATTAAAAATCTGTTTTAAATTCATCTGCTAATGGGAGACAGTTAAAGGTGCACTGTGGTAGATAAATGTGACAGTTGGAGAAGTGTACAGATTCTGTGGTATAAGTTCATAACTCTATACACAAACTTTCCTCAGAGGAAAATTGGGTCCCTGGATCACTGTTTGAAGATAAAATGCTACGTGAGAAGTTATGGTGGTGGCCCGGCAACAGTTAACCTGCAACTCTCCTGGTAGCTTTTAAGCTCTAAACAGTGTTTCAGGAAAGGAACCATTTTTTCCTTTGAATAAAGTTTGTGTATTTACTTAAAATATAGAATAGAATTGTTTCACTCCTCCAACTTTCAAATTTCACTACCAAAGCTCCATAGTGCACCTTTAATGTGTGCTCCACTTAAGTCTCAGTTTAAAACATTTAGGCTATATTCAATCCTGAATTTGTGACATCACATACAGTTTCTAAGCCTGTTGTCAGATCTAAAAATCAAATCAATAAGTTATTATAAATAAATGTCAGGTAGAAATCAACATACTTAATAATGAGCCTTGTTTTAAACTTGTATTACATTTCATTACCACTTCATAGCAATCAACCTTTTATTTCTTCAGGACACAGGCCTTTACTCGGGAGGAATCAGGATATTATGCAAATTTTAGCAGAGCATTATCAAATGACGCCAAAAGGTTTGTTTTGCTCTATAATGTTTAAATTAAATGAGAATAAATATATATTTTTGTATTTTGTATATATGTATGTTCAAGAAGCTCAATGTAGTTTTCAATTTTGAGTTTCAGTTTGGTACAAGACACAGAAAAACTGAAGGTGTTGATAATGATAAAAACAGATGTTCCATGCATGTGAATCTTCAATCACAGACATAATGACACTTTTCTGTAATCTATTTTGTGTATATGAGATTCAAAACATATTCTGTTTTGTATTTGCAGTGAAATATCTTGCAAGAAAATTGATGAGCTGCCTGAACTGAAAGACATTGAGGAGCCTGTCTACGTCAACATGAAGGTACAGTTTACAGAGGGTTTGCTTTTTATTAGGTTTCCATGTTGTATATCTCATCATGCAAATAAATGAAAAGATGCCCACTTATAGAAAAAAACAATGTCTTTCTTTGCAGGACCCACTGGATCGTGTGGATCAAAGTGTGGATCACACTAACAACATATATGGAAATGTAGATTATTCACAGTAGAAGAAGAGCTGTATGTCAGGATAGATATAACATTGCGACTTTATGTGTCATTAAAATTGAACAAGATATTGTAATTAATAGTTTGTTAAGTATGGAGTATATAACATTTTAGTGTTGTTATAGATTAAAAGGCCGTTGTTATGATAGTATTTTGCTCACTAGCAGGGCTGCCCAAGCGGGGGGGGGGGGGGGGGGGGGGGGGGGGGCTTTCTGGGACCCAGCTGCTTTGGGGCCCAAATAGTCCAGTTGTAGATTCTTAATATAAGCAATTAAAATATATACATATATATTGAACTCAAATTCTCACTGTTCAGTTCAGCGTGCACTGTACGATTTAGTAAAAGTTCACAATGTGTAATCAGGACAGGGTTGAAATTAGATTGTATTTCAGTTGTCTGCATGGCTCACATGCAGACTCAACCACTGAACCACAGCCGTCCCCTCTTACATAGACTTAAAAAAGCAATACTTCATGCTTTAAAATCTGTTGTTTTTGCTCCCCAAAGTATCAATGGATATTAGATTAACATTAGACTATCAGTCAGAGTAGCATAGAAAATATTGCAGAAGTGAAATATGCTTCAAGAGTTCATACAGACCTGCAATTAAAGGTCACCTTAAAAACGTTTATTTGACATAACCATCATCTTTTCGTTACTTTATTTTGGTTTTTCATTCGGCAAACCAGGCTGGCAGTCATGCTTACATGTATCTGTGTCCACATAGCTCAACTTAAATGTGTCACTATTGAGCTGGTGGGTAACATATTAATGTCAAACCTATTAAAATATAACACAACTTGTTCATTTAAGATTTGCCTTGAAGAGTATAACATCTTCTAATTGTTTTTTATACTATGCACCTGTCATTGTACGTGCTGTGTTTCACCACCAAGTGTGGAAGGAAATGATGTGAAACATTTAGCACATCAGTTTTGTAAGTTTTTTGTAACATCCCTTTACTGGACTTCTGTTATTCTGTGTACCATGACTCGATAAATATCAGGTCAAGCAATAACACTCTATTTTTCCTCATCTTTCTCAATATATATGCAGATTTTACTTCCTGTTTCATTTCTCCTCAGACTTCTGTTTTTTTCTGATATAATGTCTTTCTTGTAAACAAACAACTTAAGAACTGTAAAGTACAAAATAATAAAGGGTTAAATATGTTTGTTTTTGTCTGTCCTTAAAGATCGACTGTATCTACTCTTCTTTTATTGCATGCTCTCCGCTAACGGCGCACTAAACTCAGCAATATTAGTTGGCTGTGTTAAAGCCTGCATTAAAAAAAGGAGAGAGGAAGTAAGTGAAGCTGTTTATGTTTTCTGTCTCTTTTGGGGCGGTTGAAAACTGTTTGTGCTTTCGATGATATAGTCACACTTTTACTGAAACTTGGAAAGTGCTAGAACATGGGAGTGGCATGTGTTTATATCTGAATGTGCTGCTAAATCATCAAATGAGAATATTTTATTGATCATGCACATGTTCTGATGGATCTAACAATTGGAAAGTTTTTTCTCTCTCAGTTTTAAAATATTTTTTAGTTACACCAACAAAAAGCTGTCCTTTAGGAGAAGTATTTAATTTTTCTTTATAGAGTTTATAAGAATATAGAAACACCAAACAATGGAGGCGGAACACTTGACCTTGGTTTGTTTTAGTCTCCTGTGTTCTTGACACTGGCCTATCACCATAGCTGAGACACTTTTGTCTCAAGCAGCTGTTTCTAGAGTCCCATGCTGAAATGTTGGCATAGATCTTTCACAGTAAATGAGTCTTCCTTAACCAGAATGATTCTTTGAAACTATACTAAGTAAGAAGCAAATGTCCCTTATTAACGACAAACAGATTGTGTTGCTACCAACACTAACTAGTAAAGAATAAAACAGTTTTAACAGAAAACTGATTAAGCAATATATTTTTTGTGATATGATGATCTCATTTGACTGAACATCAAATGACCTAAAATGCATGCTGTGTATGCCTGAACAGCAAAACTATAACATTTAATCTATGTCCTTGTTGCACCCATGAAAAGACCAGGACTCTGTCTTCCGTTTGGCAACTTTATTCTTCCCGGTGCTGTATTTTTTTATGATTATCTCTCTTAAGAAGCATCGGGTCCTCACAACAAAAACGGCATACATGCGCATTATCTCTTGACCACCACCTCGACTATCTACGTCACCTCTGCACGCAGGCCGATGACGTCATATATCAAAACCCAAAATTAAAAGAATTATGAACAATTTTTTAATTTCTGTGTAAACTAACATGACATTACAGTACCTGTATGGTTTTTTTTAATTAACAAATTAAACAAATGTGAAATAATATTATATACAGTACTTTCTAACTTATAGTATAGTGTGCTTTCTTCTGTCAAATTGAATTGCATTCAAATATTTCTAGGTCGCAACATCCTTGTAAGAAACTGTTGTAATCACAGAAACGTTCAATAGAATGTGGGTTTGTGGTACTCTTTAAACTGCTTGTTTTCTCTGGCTTGGCCTTCATTGGTAGGCTTGAGGGCTTTTAAAAATGTCTGTGTTGATATCATGTGATGATTTCTTCCACACAACACTCCTTTGTTTCTCAAAGTTTTTACTTATCTCGTGTTTTCTTTTTATCTCGAGAACAGAAAGTGTTGCTTCTGTACTTTACTGGAACTCGCTGCAAATTATTTTTTCTCTCATTCATTTGGTTGTAGAAAAACAAAATCAAAGCTACAACAAAGGTCAAACCATGAGAAAGCGATCACATAAATTGCAACAATATCTTTCTCCTGGGCTACTGTTGTAACCGTATAAATGCCAACTCACACAATGAGTTAAACGTTTTAGGTAACATTTGGTTACACCTTCAATTCTGAAGGGCAAATCCAGACAATAAATATGAAACCCAAAGACAATGATCAAATCTAAGGAGCTCTGAGAGTGAGAAAGGATTCGAAGGTGAGTGGGTTCTTTACATACAAGCAAATGAATACAAAGACAGACTCAAACATTTTCATTGTCTTTATGCTGATTTAAGTCGAAGAATTCTTCTTTCTCATCAGAGATGGAGCTGAAGTTGGGGATTTCCTTTCTGTCTTTACTTGGTGAGTCCTCAGTAAAAAATATTGTCCAGTAAAGTACCTCAGCATCACCTTATATTTATTTGATTTTCTTCCTTTGTTTTTAGTGATCCTACATTTCGAGTCCTCTCATGGACAATGGGCGGCCATTGTACCACCAAAGATCTCCGCCGTGCAGGGCTCCTGTGTGGTTATTCCTTGCTCCTACACTTACCCCAAGCGAGCCTCAAAGGAGATCCTGAACAGGTGGATTGGATTCTGGAAAAAAAAAGCAACTATCATCTCTACCAATCTCCCAAAATGGAAACTGCCTACTAAGTACAGAAAACGGACTCTGTTTTTGGGAAATTTGCAAACACATAATTGCACCATGATGCTGGACGGTGTCAGGAGGACTGACACTGGCCCTTTCTACTTCAGGATTGAATTGCCGCAGTATGGAAGAAGCTACTCCTACACAAAGAATGATGTGACCATTGATGTTATGTGTGAGTGTTGTTTATTTAATGCACATATCCTTACTGTTTTTTAACATGATATTGAATTCACTGTTGAAAAAATGTAAATAGGTAATAGTGGGATGATATTTCTTCTCTCCAGCGAATCCTCCAGTACCATCTCTGTCTGTGCAGGTGAGAGATAAAATAACTGCCTCCTGCTCGGTGTCTCACTCCTGCCCCTCGTACCCTCCTCAGTTCATCTGGAGTCACCCCGGAATCGTCACTCTGCGATCGAAGAAGCTGAATATGTGGGAGTGGGAGACTGTGTCAACCGTGACTCTTAAGCCTCTGCCCATTGACTTCAATAAGAATTTAACATGCACAGTGAAGTACAGAGGAGGGAAGCAGGCCAGGAACTCAGTGTCAGTGTATAACCAAAATATCACACCAATAGTTTAATGTCTCTGTTTGTGTTTTTCAGATGACATGCTTTGGTTTGACAACACAGATTCTGACCAAAAGTAAATTACTGAACACAAACTATATGTCCACACAGTGAGTTAAGAGACACAATCAGACAGTTCAGAATTTGACTTCACTCTAACATCATTTGAATGAGCAGAAATCACCTTGATCATCTTAAAATGTACCACTTCATATTTGCTGTTGTGGAAGATCAGTTTTTTCTTTTGATGTGATATTGTTGTGTCTGATTAATATTGTTTTAATATTATATGATTGTGTCTGATTAACATTAAATAATCCAAATGTAACTTTGTTTTTGTGTGTCCTTTTTTTTTGCGTTGGTCTATATTAAAAAGGAACTTGGTATTTGAGTGATGTCATTTTCACTGTCCACTCAACTTTTGGACTATGGTAATGTGCAATACATGTGTGTCTTAAACAACTTAAAAATCTTCAGATTGTATCGTTAAAAAAAATAAGTACACTGATTTTGTAAGTGTTCATGATTCATAATAATATAAAATATTTCATAGGCCCACAAGTGTTAGGGCTTTGTGTGGTATAACTTTCAAGGAGTTAAAAAAAAAAGAACAGACCATATTTAAAAAATAAATACATTATTTGCTACTATATATATTCATATAGAAATATATGGAAAAGTTGTGTGTTGTTTTTAACTTTATAATATGAATGCTAAAAAAATCAGTTAGTATACCTTTTGGTACAGCATGCTAAATGAGATTGTTGATCCTTAAAGGAATTTCATGCTTTGATAACCAAAATGGCTTTATGTAGGCTATTTAACACTCAGAACAAGACAATGTACAAATTAAATCAAACTTCTAGATTTCTTGCTTCTTGGATTGGGTTAAGTCCAAGTGCATTTAGTGTAGAAGCCAGTGTCTCTCTCTGAGCCTTTGAACTGATGACAAGTAATTCTGTATTGTCCTGGTTAAGTTGTACAAAGTTGTGAGACATCCAGACTTTAAAATCTAAAATGAAGTTAAAAAGTGAGTCAATTGGCCGTGTCATCAGGAGATACGATCACATAGAGCTGAGTGTCATCAGCATAGCTGAGGAAAGAGATGCCATACCTCCTGATAACACTGCCCAGGGGTAGCATATACAAATAAAAAAATAATGGTCCTCAGATTGATCCTTGAAGTACCCTACATGTTACCTCATAGTGTCAGGAGAACTGGTCATTAATGGTTACGAAAAACATTCTGTCACTAAGATAAGAGGAAAACCAGTTTAAAACATTTCCAGACAGGCCAGCATGCTCACTTAAATAACTTAACTAGTTAACTTTGAGATAACATGTTTGATGAAATGTGTAAGGTTTGTAAACCAGCTACAACTCTATATCCTAAAGTGAATTTGTGCTTGAACATTTGGGTTTGTGTCGAGGGTAAAGTAGGTCAGTGTTTGTTGCCTTTGAAAGTGTTTTTATCTATCAGCTAGGGTGATAAGCAGCTTCCTCTATGCCTTCCTGTCCAATGACACACTTAGGGTGTTATAATCATGTCAGCACACACACGCACGCACGCACGCACGCACGCACACACGCACACACGCGCACACACACACACACACACACACACACACACACACACACGCACGCTTCACAGCTGAAGTTGTGAACACATTTGCTTATAGGATGCGTGGACTGAAAGTGCTGCTGCCATATGTTCATAGCTTTTTTAATTTAACTTGTAAATTTGTGAATTCAATAAAAATGGCATCAAAATGACTCTTCATGATACCATGATTATTTCACAACAGGGTACAAAAAGGTCGACACCTCAAAGTTGCTCTCTGTAGTGTGGCCTGTGTACTATGTGCTGATCTCAAGTGACAGATAGTGTAGGAAAATGAAGAGTTATCAAGCATATTTTAAAGTAAACTATAACAATTTAATGATGGTTGTCACAGAACGTACAAGACATGTAAGCTGTGTTCGAGAGGAGCAAAAATTGAAAACACAAGTGCATTAACAACTGAACATCATGAACAACTATTTTCTCATCTATAAATTAGACTGATGATAATGATTAGATAACCTATACAAAAATGAGTATATCAACAATCTCGACAAGTTTCTTCACCCCCCATCAGATAGAAAACACACATTGCAACTGAAGCTGGTCTTCCAGGGAATTCGGTGTTCTTGTTCCTGTTACATATTGGCGTATATTGCGTCATCCAGTTCGGTCTATAGAGAAAACTCAAATAAATGATCTGTTCTTTCAAATCTGGAAATAATACTTAAAGAAAAAAAACTTTACAAACCTCCATGTTACCATAAACAGGTTCATTGGCATAAACAGCACCTAGGCAATCGTCATCATCATAGGTCTTCTCTATTCTGAGGAGAGAACAGAAATGAAATTATTAAATTCTTATTTATTTCAACCAAATGCAAAACAGAAATGCACACAACCTTAGCTAGATTTGCTTCCTTGTATCACTTTACATTGTGTGGAAACATTATTTTAGCTGAGGTGAATAACTCAAACCTCTTTGTAGTTGTTGTAGCATACTGAGGGTGCTCCACATCTTTAGCCGCCTTCATGGTGCTCAAAGCAGTTGTTGCTGCATCTACAGACCTCCCCCTGCTGGCAGAATAATGTTTTACAATTGTCACGCAACCACAGCAATGTTAACTGCAAAGTGATGAGCTCAGACTATTACAAGACACACTTTCACTCCGAACTAACAATGTTAAGAACAAACATAGTTTCAAACATCTTATTGCTACTTTATTTCTGACATATAAAACATTTTTTTCCTGTATACTTTCAATAACAGTAACATGTTATATGATAACTTACCATTTTTTCACCCCCACTGCTATCAAAAGTATCACCAGAATCCCTCCTGCTCCAATGGCTATAGAAATGTAAATATTCTGCATTTTACCTGTCCAAATAAATAAACAAATACATAAATGAATTTCATGCTCAACTATTCCGTTTTTAGATGAATATCAAACACAATGGATGTTCCTAAAACATGCTTACTGTTAACCAGGAAATAGAGTGTGAGGTCTGCGCTGCCCTGCGTGTTGTTTGCCAAACAGCGGACAAACCCAGAGGATCCAAACTCTACCTGTAGAGTACCGATGGTAACAAGGCCGTGTTTCTCTACCTTTGCTTTTGGCATGACTTTGTCAGAGAGCACAAAGTGAACCGTGCTCGCAGGTCTTGACTCTGCAATGCACACGCACTTTACCACGTCTGCCTCTGCGTAGCAGGAAGACATGTTCTTAATCTCAGGGGCATCTGTCAGTATAAGGGACATCACAATTAATAAAACATATTTTTATTTTGTTTAAATAACCTTAAGGGTACATTACTTTTCTCAACAAAGTTACAAAGTGCTTCACAAACAGCTTAAAATGAGATCAGGAATTTAAAAAAGGATAAAATATCTTAAAAAGAAAAAAACACTGAAAATAAATGAAGACAGAGGTAAAAGCTTTTTGATTCAAGTTTGACTGATTAAGCAAACTGGATTTGAGCAGGCAGGTCATCTCAGATTTCTAAAGGTGCAACTACAAAAACCCCCGATCAGCTGATCTTAGAGGATGTAAATCAAAAATGTTAATCAATCCAGATGACGGAACGCCAACATTTGAGTGATCTGATCAACTTTTCTTTAATCAGTAATAATTAGAAGCTATAATTAGAAAAAAACAACTCAATTAGCAGCTACAATTGTAAATGTTATATTTTTGTTGTCCATTGTGTCCTTCAACTGTTGACTTACGTAACACATTGAGCTGCACAGGGCTTGACTTGTTTCGTGCTATTGTATTAATGGCAGTACAGTAGAGAGCTCCTGTATGTCTGGAGGCATTGTGCAGCGTGTAGACCTTCCCATGAAACAGCTGAGCACCAGTTTCATTATGCCACTCATAGCTGGCTGGGGGGTTAGCATCACTGGAGCATTCCATCCGAACAGATTCCCCCTCCTTAACTTCTGACTTGTACTCAACCTTCACATTCACCGGGGCATCTGCATGGAAACATGCATGTTTACTGGGGCAGTCATAGTGAAAAAAAAAAGTTTATACAATTTTTAGTGTTTTACTACAACGTGCTATCAAACCTGAGCTGATGTCAGTGCACACTGAAAACAGAGGTCATTGGCACTAGCATGAAGAAACTAACTTGATGGGAATACCATTATCTTTGTATTTATTTAGTCCTAAAACAGTGTAGTGGATGAAGAAAACACAAGATCAAATGATTGGGCTACAGGAGAAGCCCATACCACGAAGTTGCTACAGTTCTATCTGAAGGGGACATGAATCTTTACAATTATTTCAGTAGCTATGAGACTGAGATAGTTACAATAATGAACTTCATGGTAGTGCTAGAGGAAAATACAAGGGGCAACCTCTGTTGTAGAATTCATCCTCTGAGAGTCATGACAAGCCTTTAGCTCTACAAATACTGATGGCACACTGAAGCCTTGACCAAAGTGGTAAAACTATATATAGACAAAACCATCTTTAGAGTCAGGACAAAAAATAACTTTACACAGCTGTAGAGTAGGTTATGCAGTGCCAAGAGAAAATTAACAGCAGCAGAATAAGGTAGAATAAATAAAATTGACCCGTCTTATAAATGAGCCTTAGAAAGAGACGTTGCATTCTTCTCTTTTTTTTTACTGCATTAAACATGTTGTCTGACTTCCTGTTGGTGAAAGTGAGGAAAAACTGCAAAATAAGGCGAATAAGTGAAATGTTTAATGTCTCGGTTTAAAGTGTCAGTTGGTTCTGCTTCACAGGATACTTTGTCCTGAGTCCGCAGTGAGATGCTCTTTTTCCAACACATGAACACACAATGACTGTAAATCCCCAAACTAACAACTCAACCTGATTTGAACGTTGAAAGCTTCTATATTTAAATGTCTGTGTGGTGGTTAAACCGTCAACCATGAATCCTTCCAGTTTGGGGCCTGAGCCTGGTTTGGTTTTAATTTCACATCTATTGTTTAATTTTGTGCATTTCTTTCATTGTATGTGCTACCGTATATGTCCATGTATGTCATTTCAAGTTATACCGCCATAAACTGATGTAAAAAAGTGAGGGAGGAAAAAAGAGTATCATTTTCTATATTTTTGTAACTGAGTTTTGATTGAATCTTTTTTGCATATTGGCTCTTTTAGCCAAATAGCTGCTTCCACCTCCTTTGTTGGATGTTAATAAGGTATTTAATTTTTTACCCGAATCATTACTTCTTCAATTTAAATTTGATAATGTATTTTATCCCACTTCATGAATCCCTGACTCTTTGAGCTTATCGCCATCAACCGTCACCTCATACCCCTCATATCACAGTTTGTGATATGAACAGTATCTAACAGTTTTCTCATTGATTCAAATACTTTAAAAAATGATATTTCCAGCAGTGAAGCATTTGTGACAAATATCAGAATAACTCATCAAAAACAACACTTACACTTCACGTTGAGCTTCTTGGATTCGGTCTGGTGCTTCCCTCCCTTGTATCTCACGGAGCATTGTAAATTCTTCTCATGATCAACATGTGTAGGGTTAAAGGTCAGAGTAGAAGTTGCTTTCCATTGGCCAGCATTGAGCTGCTTCTGTTGGAAAACGTTCTCTCCTGAGTGACTCCAGTTGAAGACAGGAGGAGAAGCAGGGCAGGAGTGAGACACAGAGCAGGACGCAGACACAGTTTCACCCTCCTTTAACTTGTTTTTCACAAGGAAAGTGACTTGCTCTGGTTCACCTGTAAGAACAAGCAGTCATAGCAAAAATCACAAATCACTGGATGTAAAGCTGGATGTAAAATCTTTACACTGGCTGCCTGTTAGTTTTCGTGTTGATTTTAAAATTATTTTAATAGTTTATAAAGCATTACATGGCTTTGCACCAGACTACCTATCAGATATGATTTTAGTTTATGAACCAGTACGGCCCCTCAGACCCTCCAGTTCCTCTCTCTTAGTTGTTCCACAGAGCAGGACAAAATTTTTTGGCGATGCTGCTTTCAGCTGTTACGCTCCGAGACTGTGGAACAACCTTCCTGAGGGTCTAAGAGGAGCCCAGAATATTGAGATTTTTAAACGCAGTCTTAAAACTAATTTATTCAGTCTGGCTTTTATATAGTGCTTTATATCAATTCAGATCTTAACATTACTGTATTGTCTTTTTTATCCTACTACAATTTTAAAAATGTTCCTCTTATGTATTTATTTTAATATCTTGTTGCTTTTATGTGTCATATTTTATTTTTTTATTTTTATACATATTTTTTAATTCTTATTGGTGTGCATTAGTCTCTCAATGATTTTATCAATGATTTTATAAACTACTTTTTTGTCAATAACTTTTCTGCACTCTTGTTAAGCACTTTGAACTGCAATTTAATTTGTCTGAAAGGTGCTATATAAATAAAGTTTGATTGATTGATTGAAAGCTGTTCGATGGAATTGTAGGTTGTTCTGGCCTCAGTTGTTTCAATAATAAACCTTTTTATTTATCCAAGTACAAAAAAGGGAAAAGTGTGGTTTAATGTTTTAGAGGAGTGTTAGGTAAAGGTTTAGAGAGACAGATACAGTCATGTGATGTTGGTGCTTTATGCTGCTGAAATTTTCATTTTGTACTTCATCCATCTCATTTATCACTTTCATTCAATTTTAGTTAATAATAAAACCATCGAATCAAATCACACGCACTTCAAATGGCTTGTGTTTGCTTTCAATAGCAATCATCTTTCCAGAGAAATGAAACTGTTAAGATAAAAACTAGTTACGGTTACAGAAGAGCAACCAGTTACCACAACACAAATAAGGAACTGGGAATCACATAAAAGTCAACAGCATAAAAGTCTTCATCTGAAGATTTTGTTTGAGGCTACAGTTACAAAGTCAACTTATCAAAGATAAGACAAACCATTGACCTTAACAATGTGAGGTTAAATATGTCAATATAATATCTTTGGACTCTTGGTAGACTGTTAAAGTAAGTATTACATTGCTTACTGTAGAAAAAAATAAATTGATAACATGATTCTCTCTCTCTCTCACTCGCTTTCCCCCTCTCTCTCTCTCAGCCCATCCCAAGTTAAAAGGAAGTTTTTCCATCCAACTGTGGCCATGTTCTTGCTCATGTTGGATCGAAGTTGGGTCCCTCTAAATAATTTAACAAAGGATGTGGTCTAGACCAGCACTTTAAATACGGGTCATCATATACATTTTGTTGTCATTTGGAGATATATGATGAAAAGTTGATTGATTTTAAAAGTATGCATGATAATGATTTTTGACTTTGTATTCTCCCATTTCAACCATGACAGAGATTTAAAAAAAAAAACTGCAAGCATTTACTGTACAGTAAGAGAACTCAAGATGTACTTACTTATCATTGCAATGGAAACAGAGTTGGCTGTGTAAGAATATTTTTCATAGCCGGCCATTTCAATCCTGAAATGAAAAGGTCCCTCATCACTTTGTTGGATGGGGTCAATCTTCAGAGAACAGTTCTTTTGTCTGACGTCTCCCAGCAGCTCTGTTCGGCCCCGATACTGCTCAATGACTTTAGACTGAACCGGGTGATTGATGAGCTGGTGTGCCTGATCGGTCCACATCCCTGTCAATCCAGTGAGAGTCCTCCCTGGATCTGGGTAGTCAAATGTACAGGGGATCACCACACAGGATCCAAGTAGACCTTTAACTGAGGAAGGGACTGTAGCTGTCCAAGAGGAGGCTTCAGTTTGAACAGCTGTAAGAAAAAGAAAAAGAAACAAACTTCTACTAGCACAATCCCTCTTGCACAAATTATTAATCTCTTTGTCTGAACAATCATTAAATAATAAGAAAAAATCTGAGTGTTAAATGAACTACAAGTGAACTGTGAAATATTGTATAGTTGGATTTAAAAGGGTAGTGAACATACCTTGAAAACAAAGCAACACATAAAGTAGAGGGCATTTTAAAGAAGCCATCCTCCTGGGATCTGATCGCAGATAAAGTGACAGATATTTCCAAACTCGTGCTGCGCTGCTGTCATTTCCTCTCGTGACAAATCGGTTGTCTAGTTTCCATTCCATTTTTAACACACCACAGAACCAGTGTGCTAAACACATTTGTCTCATCACATGTATATTGTGGAAGTTCATTGTATTAATGATTTAAAGGTGCACTATGTAGATTTGGTAGTGAAATTTGAATGTTGGAGAAGTGAAACAATTCTATTCTATATTTTCTGAACTGAATACAAAAACTTTACTTGAAGAAAAAATGGGTCCCTGAAACACTGTTAAGAGCTTAAAAGCTACCAGGAGAGTTACGGTTTCACTGTTGTGGGCCCACCACAATAACTTCTCATGTAGCATTTTTTCTTCAAACAGTGTTACAAGGACCAAATTTTCCTCTGAGGACAGTTTGTGTATTAGAGTTATGAACATATACCACAGAATCTGTACACTTCTACAGCTTTCACATTTTTCTACCTGAACTACATTAAATTCCTTTATTTCCCCCCTGCAAGCTATTGTTGCCTAGGAAGTATAATTTTGTTTCCATGTATGTCATTTCAAGTTATACCGCCATAAACTGATGTAAAAAAGTGAGGGAGGAAAAAAGAGTATCATTTTCTATATTTTTGTAACTGAGTTTTGATTGAATCTTTTTTGCATATTGGCTCTTTTAACCAAATAGCTGCTTCCACCTCCTTTGTTGGATGTTAATAAGGTATTTAATTTTTTACCCGAATCATTACTTCTTCAATTTAAATTTGATAATGTATTTTATCCCACTTCATGAATCCCTGACTCTTTGAGCTTATCGCCATCAACCGTCACCTCATACCCCTCATATCACAGTTTGTGATATGAAGTACAAAAGGCCTTCCTAATGGCTCCTAAGACAGATTCAAACATTTTCATTGTCTTTATGCTGATTTAAGTCGTAGAATTCTTCTTTCTCATCAGAGATGGAGCTGAAGTTGTGGATTTCCTGTCTGTATTTACTTGGTGAGTCCTCAATAAAAAATATTGGCCAGTAAAGTACCTCAGCATCACCTTATATTTATTTGATTTTCTTCCTTCGTTTTTAGTGATCCTTCATTTCGAGTCTTCTCATGGACAATGGGCGGCCATTGTACCACCGAAGATCTCCGCCGTGCAGGGCTCCTGTGTGGTTATTCCTTGCTCCTACACTTACCCCAATCGAGTCTCAAAGGAGATCCTGAACAGGTGGATTGGATTCTGGAGAAAAAAAAGCAACAATCATCTCTATCAATCTCCCAAATTGGAAACTGCCTACTGAGTACAGAAAACAGACTCTGTTTTGGGGAAATTTGCAAACACGTGAATGCACCATGATGCTGGACAGTTTCAGGAGGACGGACACTGGCCCTTTCTACTGCAGGATTGAATTTCCGCCGTATGGAAGAAGCTTCTCCTCCACAAACAATGATCAATCAATCAATCAATCAATCAATTTTTATAGCGTCAACTCATAACAAGTGTTATCTTGAGACACTTTACAAAAAGCAGGTAAAATACCTTACTCTTTGTCTTTTAACATTACAAAAGAGCAGGTAAAAAGACCTTAGTCCTTGTTATGTTACAAAAAGCAGGTAAAAGACCTTACTTATTGCTATATTACAAAGACCCGGCCTATCCATCATGAGCACTTTAGCAAAGCAGCAAAAGTTACAGTGGTAAGAAAAAACTGCCTTATTAAAAGGCAGAAATCTTCGGCTGGATCCCTGGCTCATGACGAAACAGGGTTGTTCTGGCAGGCCGTCAACCAACGATCTCGAGGAGCCTAAGAGAGCTCAAGGAGCTCCCAGGAAAGTAGGTGGTTAGTGACTGAGATTTACAGATAGATACATGCAGTAATATGATGTACTGTATATGTACAGTGAGAGAGAGAGAGAGAAAGGGGAGCTCAAGGTGCCAGTTCCCCCGGTAGTCTAAGCTTATAGCAGCATAACTAGGAGCTGGTCTACACCAGCACCAGCCCTAACGATAAGATTTATCAAAAAGGAAAGTTTTAAGTCTATTCTTAAAAATACAGACTGTGTCTGCCTCCCGGACCCCGGCTGGAAGACGATTCCAGAGGAGAGGAGCCTGACAACTTAAGGCATTACCTCCCATAGTACCCTTAGAGACTGTAGGTAGTGGTACCACTAGCAGGCCAGCATTCTGGGACCCTAATGTTCTCGAGGGGCAGTACGGCACTAGTAGCTCCTTAAGATAAGATGGTGCCTGGCCATTTAGAGCTTTGTAAGTGAGAAGAAGGATCTTGAATTCTATTCTAGACTGTATAGGGAGCTAGTGCAGAGAAGCCAACACAGGAGTAATGTGGTCCCTTTTCCTAGTTCTAGTCAGTACACGAGCTGCAGCGTTCTGGACTAGTTGAAGAGTCTTTAGAGACCCACAAGAGAATTACAATAATCCAACCTGGAGGTAACAAATGCATGAACTAGTTTTTCTGCATCATTTTGCGACAGGATATTCCTGATCTTGGATATATTACGAAGGTGAAAATAGGCTGTTCTTGAAATTTTCCTGATGTGAGAGCTAAAGGACATATCTTGATCAAATAGAACTCCTAGATTCCTAACAGTGGTGCTAGATGCCAGGCTGATGTCATTAAGGACAGTCACATCACTAGAAAAATTATCTCTGAGGTTTTTAGGGCCTAGCACAATAACTTCAGTCTTGTCTGAGTTAAGTTGCAAAACATTTCTGGTCATCCAGGTCCTAATGTCCTTAAGGCACGTTTCTAGCTTACATAACTGACTGGTGCCATCGGGTTTCATTGATACATAAAGCTGAGTATCATCTGCATAACAATGAAACTGTATGGAGTGTTTCCTCATAATATTTACCAGAGGAAGCATATATAATGTAAAGAGAATTGGTCCAAGCACTGAACCTTGTGGCACTCCATGGCTAACTTTGGTGTGCATAGAGGACTTATCATTAACATGTACAAACTGAGATCGGTCTGATAAGTAGGATTCAAACCAACTTAAAGCAGTCCCTGTAATTCCAAGTAACTGTTCTACTCTGTATAATAGGATCTGGTGGTCAATAGTGTCAAAAGCAGCACTAAGATCTAACAAGACGAGCACAGAGTCCCCTGTCTGAAGCTAGAAGTAGATCGTTTGTAACTTTAACTAGTGCAGTCTCAGTGCTATGGTGGGCCCTAAATCCTGGCTGAAACTCCTCAAATAAACTGTTGTCATGGAGAAAGTCACACAGATGATTAGCTACCACTTTCTCCAGGACATTTGAGATAAAGGGAAGGTTGGATATAGGCCTGTAGTTAGCTAGAGTTCCTGAATCTAGAGTAGGTTTTTTGAGTAGAGATTTGAGTACCGCTACTTTAAATGACTGTGGTACATAGCCTGCCAGTAAAGACATATTGATCATATCTAATATAGAGTTGCTAACTAAGGGAAAGACTTCCTTAAACAGCTTGGTTGAGATTGGGTCTAAAAGACAGGTTGACGGTTTCGACGCAGAAATAATTGAATTTAGCTCTGAAAGGTCGATTGGAGAAAAACAGTCTAGACTAATATCAGGTCCTGGAACTGTCTCTGCCATATCAGACGTATCTGCACCAGGTAAGGGCAGGAGGTTACTACTATTGTCTCTGATGTCCAGAATTTTGTTGTTGAAAAAGCTAAGGAAATCATTACTGCTGAGTGCTAAAGGAATACAAGGCTCAATGGAGCTATGACTCTCTGTCAGCCTGGCTACACTGAATCAAAAGCAGCTGAAATAGCTTCCTCCTTAAATCTAGCTCCAGCACTATCAGATAAACTTCTAGAGAGCACATTTTTATGAAGCAGAGATAATTCTGGTAGGACAAAGTCAAAAGTAATAAGGAAATGGTCTGATAGAAGAGAATTTTCTAGGAAAACTGTAAGGTTTTGGATTTCAATGCCATAAGCTAAAACAAGATCCAGGGTATGGTTAAAACGGTTCGTTTACACCCTGGGTGAAACCAATAGAGTCTAATAATGACATGAAAGCTGTGCTAAGGCTATCATTATCAACAACTAGAACTGGCTGAAAGGTTCTTGAGACTGGATGTGAAAGATTAAGAACAAGGCTTTCAAAAAAAGAAAATTTCAGCTTTGGTCGAGGGTTAACTGGAAGACCAGAATTAAAAATAGCTGCTACTCCACCACCTTGTCCAGTGTCTCGAGGTATATGAGTACTAAAATGACTGGGAGGAGTGGATTCATTTAAACTAACATATTCATCTCGACACAGCCAGGTTTCAGTCAAACAAAGTAAATCAATATGCTGATCTGATATCAGATCATTCACTAAAAGAGATTTGGATGCGAAGGACCTAATGTTCAAAAGTCTGCAGTGAATTTTCTGATTTTGTTGCAAAATCGTATTCATAGTTTTGATTCTAATGAGATTTTGACGGTTTACGTCTTTTTTTCTACTTATAAAAATGGGTCTGGACTGGGCGACAGACACAGTACCTATAGTATAACTACAGTTAGATTCATAATTACAGCTATAGTGACTGGGAGACAGATCTAAGGGAGGCGCAGAGAAGTGTGTAAGACTGCAGCTCTGCCTCCTGATCTGAACTCTGTGTTGTTGTCAAGGTTTTGGACTAATAACCTCTGCTATGTTTCTAGATAACAGAGCTGCACCGTCCAAAGTGGGATGGATGCCGTCTCTAGCTAGCAGACCAGGTTTTCCCCAAAAAGACTGCCAGTTATCTATGAAGCCCACATCGTTTGCTGGACACCACCTCGACAGCCAGCGGTTGAGTGATGACATGCGGCTATACATGTCATCACTGGTTTGATTTGGGAGGGGTCCAGAGAACACTACGGAGTCCGACATCGTCTTAGCAAAAGTACACACCGATTCCACATTAACCTTAGTGACTTCCGACCGGCGTAGTCGGGAGTCATTAGTGCCGACATGAATTACGATTGTATCAAATCTACCTTTAGTCTTTGTAACTTAACATCTGACAGCAGGAGCAGGAGAGAGCAGGAGAGGGAGAGACAGAAAAAGAAGCCATTGTAAATAAAGCTAACCGCTAAGCTAGGCGAAGAGTAGGTAGCTAAAATAAAAAAAACTGTTAAGCAGGTTTGTCGCCAGAGAGAAAGAGGGCTTTTCGATTACATCAGTTTGTCTGAACGTACAGTGTGTTGGAAACAATAGTCGTAAGAAACTAGGCAAAATGAACATTTAAGCTTTTAGCTCGATCAGCACTGAACAACACAGTACAGCGGAGAACAGAACAGGAAATTATGCAATACGCTCACCCGTAGTACGTAGCGCGTAGCAGCACGTGGATAATGACAAATGATGTGACCATTGACGTTATGTGTGAGTGTTGTTTATTTAATGCACATATCCTTACTGTTTTTTAACATGATATTGAATTCACTGTTGAAAAAATGTAAATAGGTAATAGTGGGATGATATTTCTTCTCTCCAGCGAATCCTCCAGTACCATCTCTGTCTGTGCAGGTGAGAGATAAAATAACTGCCTCCTGCTCGGTGTCTCACTCCTGCCCCTCGTACCCTCCTCAGTTCATCTGGAGTCACCCCGGAATCGTCACTCTGCGATTGAAAAAGCTGAATATGTGTCAACCGTGACTCTTAAGCCTCTGCCCATTGACTCCAATAAGAATTTAACATGCACAGTGAAGTACAGAGGAGGGAAGCAGGCCAGGAACTCAGTGTCAGTGTATAACCAAAATATCACACCAATAGTTTAATGTCTCTGTTTGTGTTTTTCAGATGACATGCTTTGGTTTGATAACACAGATTCTGACCAAAAGTAAATTACTGAACACAAACTATATGTCCACACAGTGAGTTAAGAGACACAATCAGACAGTTCAGAATTTGACTTCACTCTAACATCATTTGAATGAGCAGAAATCACCTTGATCATCTTAGAATGTATCACTTCATATTTGCTGTTGTGGAAGATCAGTTTTTTCTTTTGATGTGATATTTTTGTGTCTTTAATAATATTGTTTTAATATTATATGATTGTGTCTGATTAACATTAAATAATCCAAATGTAACTTTGTTTTTGTGTGTCCTTTTTTTGCGTTGGTCTATATTAAAAAGGAACTTGGTATTTGAGTGATGTCATTTTGACTGTCCACTCAGCTTTTGGACTATGGTAATGTGCAATACATGTGTTTCTTAAACAACTTAAAAATCTTCAGATTGTATCGTTAAAAAAAATAAGTACACTGATTTTGTAAGTGTTCATGATTCATAATAATATAAAATATTTCATAGGCCCACAAGTGTTAGGGCTTTGTGTGGTATAACTTTCAAGGAGTTAAAAAAAAAAGAACAGACCATATTTAAAAAATAAATACATTATTTGCTACTATATATATTCATATAGAAATATATGGAAAAATTGTGTGTTGTTTTTAACTTTATAATATGAGTGCTAAAAAAATCAGTTAGTATACCTTTTGGTACAGCATGCTAAATGAGATTGTTGATCCTTAAAGGAATTTCATGCTTTGATAACCAAAATGGCTTTATGTAGGCTATTTAACACTCAGAACAAGACAATGTACAAATTAAATCAAACTTCTAGATTTCTTGCTTCTTGGATTGGGTTAAGTCCAAGTGCATTTAGTGTAGAAGCCAGTGTCTCACTCTGAGCCTTTGAACTGATGACAAGTAATTCTGTTTTGTCCTGGTTAAGTTGTACAAAGTTGTGAGACATCCAGACTTTAAAATCTAAAATGAAGTTAAAAAGTGAGTCAATCGGCCGTGTCATCAGGCGATACGATCACATAGAGCTGAGTGTCATCAGCATAGCTGGGGAAAGAGATGCCATACCTCCTGATAACACTGCCCAGGGGTAGCATATACAAATAAAAAAATAATGGTCCTCAGATTGATCCTTGAAGTACCCTACATGTTACCTCATAGTGTCAGGAGAACTGGTCATTAATGGTTACGAAAAACATTCTGTCACTAAGATAAGAGGAAAACCAGTTTAAAACATTTCCAGACAGGCCAGCATGCTCACTTAAATAACTTAACTAGTTAACTTTGAGATAACATGTTTGATGAAATGTGTAAGGTTTGTAAACCAGCTACAACTCTATATCCTAAAGTGAATTTGTGCTTGAACATTTGGGTTTGTGTCGAGGGTAAAGTAGGTCAGTGTTTGTTGCCTTTGAAAGTGTTTTTATCTATCAGCTAGGGTGACAAGCAACTTCCTCTATGCCTTCCTGTCCAATGACACACTTAGGGTGTTATAATCATGTCAGCACACACACACACACACGCACGCACGCACACACGCACACACGCACGCACACACGCACACACACACACACACACACACACACACACACACACACACACACACACACACACACACACACACACTTCACAGCTGAAGTTGTGAACACATTTGCTTATAGGATGCGTGGACTGAAAGTGCTGCTGCCATATGTTCATAGCTTTTTTAATTTAACTTGTAAATTTGTGAATTCAATAAAAATGGCATCAAAATGACTCTTCATGATACCATGATTATTTCACAACAGGGTACAAAAAGGTTGACACCTCAAAGTTGCTCTCTGTAGTGTGGCCTGTGTACTATGTGCTGATCTCAAGTGACAGATATTGTAAGAAAATGAAGAGTTATCAAGCATATTTTAAAGTAAACTATAACAATTTAATGATGGTTGTCACAAAACGTACAAGACATGTAAGATGTGTTCGAGAGGAGCAAAAATTGAAAACACAAGTGCATTAACAACTGAACATCATGAACAACTATTTTCTCATCTATAAATTAGACTGATGATAATGATTAGATAACCTATACAAAAAGGAGTATATCAACAATCTCGACAAGTTTCTTCACCCCCCATCAGATAGAAAACACACATTGCAACTGAAGCTGGTCTTCCAGGGAATTCGGTGTTCTTGTTCCTGTTACATATTGGCGTATATTGCGTCATCCAGGTCGGTCTATAGAGAAAACTCAAATAAATGATCTGTTCTTTCAAATCTGGAAATAATACTTAAAGAAAAAAAACTTTACAAACCTCCATGTTACCATAAACAGGTTCATTGGCATAAACAGCACCTAGGCAATCGTCATCATCATAGGTCTTCTCTATTCTGAGGACAGAACAGAAATGAAATTATTCAATTCTTATTTATTTCAACCAAATGCAAAACAGAAATGCACACAACCTTAGCTAGATTTGCTTCCTTGTATCACTTTACATTGTGTGGAAACATTATTTTAGCTGAGGTGAATAACTCAAACCTCTTTGTAGTTGTTGTAGCATACTGAGGGTGCTCCACATCTTTAGCCGCCTTCATGGTGCTCAAAGCAGTTGTTGCTGCATCTACAGACCTCCCCCTGCTGGCAGAATAATGTTTTACAATTGTCACGCAACCACAGCAATGTTAACTGCAAAGTGATGAGCTCAGACTATTACAAGACACACTTTCACTCCGAACTAACAATGTTAAGAACAAACATAGTTTCAAACATCTTATTGCTACTTTATTTCTGACATATAAATAAACATATAAAACATTTTTTTCCTGTATACTTTCAATAACAGTAACATGTTATATGATAACTTACCATTTTTTCACCCCCACTGCTATCAAAAGTATCACCAGAATCCCTCCTGCTCCAATGGCTATAGAAATGTAAATATTCTGCATTTTACCTGTCCAAATAAATAAACAAATGAATTTCATGCTCAACTATTCCGTTTTTAGATGAATATCAAACACAATGGATGTTCCTAAAACATGCTTACTGTTAACCAGGAAATAGAGTGTGAGGTCTGCGCTGCCCTGCGTGTTGTTTGCCAAACAGCGGACAAACCCAGAGGATCCAAACTCTACCTGTAGAGTACCGATGGTAACAAGGCCGTGTTTCTCTACCTTTGCTTTTGGCATGACTTTGTCAGAGAGCACAAAGTGAACCGTGCTCGCAGGTCTTGACTCTGCAATGCACACGCACTTTACCACGTCTGCCTCTGCGTAGCAGGAAGACATGTTCTTAATCTCAGGGGCATCTGTCAGTATAAGGGACATCACAATTAATAAAACATATTTTTATTTTGTTTAAATAACCTTAAGGGTACATTACTTTTCTCAACAAAGTTACAAAGTGCTTCACAAACAGCTTAAAATGAGATCAGGAATTTAAAAAAGGATAAAATATCTTAAAAAGAAAAAAACACTGAAAATAAATGAAGACAGAGGTAAAAGCTTTTTGATTCAAGTTTGACTGATTAAGCAAACTGGATTTGAGCAGGCAGGTCATCTCAGATTTCTAAAGGTGCAACTACAAAAACCCCCGATCAGCTGATCTTAGAGGATGTAAATCAAAAATGTTAATCAATCCAGATGACGGAACGCCAACATTTGAGTGATCTGATCAACTTTTCTTTAATCAGTAATAATTAGAAGCTATGATTAGAAAAAAAACAACTCAATTAGCAGCTACAATTGTAAATGTTATATTTTTGTTGTCCATTGTGTCCTTCAACTGTTGACTTACGTAACACATTGAGCTGCACAGGGCTTGACTTGTTTCGTGCTATTGTATTAATGGCAGTACAGTAGAGAGCTCCTGTATGTCTGGAGGCATTGTGCAGCGTGTAGACCTTCCCATGAAACAGCTGAGCACCAGTTTCATTATGCCACTCATAGCTGGCTGGGGGGTTAGCATCACTGGAGCATTCCATCCGAACAGATTCCCCCTCCTTAACTTCTGACTTGTACTCAACCTTCACATTCACCGGGGCATCTGCATGGAAACATGCATGTTTACTGGGGCAGTCATAGTGAAAAAAAAAATTTATACAATTTTTAGTGACTTTTAAATTTTTTAGTCACAATGACTGTAAATCCCCAAACTAACAACTCAACCTGATTTGAACGTTGAAAGCTTCTATATTTAAATGTCTGTGTGGTGGTTAAACCGCCAACCATGAATCCTTCCAGTTTGGGGCCTGAGCCTGGTTTGGTTTTAATTTCACATCTATTGTTTAATTTTGTGCATTTCTTTCATTGTATGTGCTCATCTCTAACAGTTTTCTCATTGATTCAAATACTTTAAAAAATCATATTTCCAGCAGTGAAGCATTTGTGACAAATATCAGAATAACTCATCAAAAACAACACTTTAACTTCACGTTGAGCTTCTTGGATTCGGTCTGGTGCTTCCCTCCCTTGTATCTCACGGAGCATTGTAAATTCTTCTCATGATCAACATGTGTAGGGTTAAAGGTCAGAGTAGAAGTTGCTTTCCATTGGCCAGCATTGAGCTGCTTCTGTTGGAAAACGTTCTCTCCTGAGTGACTCCAGTTGAAGACAGGAGGAGAAGCAGGGCAGGAGTGAGACACAGAGCAGGACGCAGACACAGTTTCACCCTCCTTTAACTCGTTTTTCACAGAGAAAATGACTTGCTCTGGTTCACCTGTAAGAACAAGCAGTCATAGCAAAAATCACAAATCACTGGATGTAAAGCTGGATGTAAAATCTTTTCACTGGCTGCCTGTTAGTTTTCGTGTTGATTTTAAAATTATTTTAATAGTTTATAAAGCATTACATGGCCTTGCACCAGACTACCTATCAGATATGATTTTAGTTTATGAACCAGTACGGCCCCTCAGACCCTCCAGTTCCTCTCTCTTAGTTGTTCCACAGAGCAGGACAAAAATTTTTGGCGATGCTGCTTTCAGCTGTTACGCTCCGAGACTGTGGAACAACCTTCCTGAGGGTCTAAGAGGAGCCCAGAATATTGAGATTTTTAAACGCAGTCTTAAAACTAATTTATTCAGTCTGGCTTTTATATAGTGCTTTATATCAATTCAGATCTTAACATTACTGTATTGTCTTTTTTATCCTACTACAATTTTAAAAATGTTCCTCTTATGTATTTATTTTAATATCTTGTTGCTTTTATGTGTCATATTTTATTTTTTTATTTTTATACATATTTTTTAATTCTTATTGGTGTGCATTAGTCTCTCAATGATTTTATCAATGATTTTATAAACTACTTTTTTGTCAATAACTTTTCTGCACTCTTGTTAAGCACTTTGAACTGCAATTTAATTTGTCTGAAAGGTGCTATATAAATAAAGTTTGATTGATTGATTGAAAGCTGTTCGATGGAATTGTAGGTTGTTCTGGCCTCAGTTGTTTCAATAATAAACCTTTTTATTTATCCAAATACAAAAAAGGGAAAAGTGTGGTTTAATGTTTTAGAGGAGTGTTAGGTAAAGGTTTAGAGCGACAGATACAGTCATGTGATGTTGGTGCTTTATGCTGCTGAAATTTTCATTTTGTACTTCATCCATCTCATTTATCACTTTCATTCAGTTTTAGTTTATAATAAAACCATCGAATCAAATCACACGCACTTCAAATGGCTTGTGTTTGCTTTCAGTGGCAATCATCTTTCCAGAGAAATGAAACTGTTAAGATAGAGACTATTTACGGTTACAGAAGAGCAACCAGTTACCACAACACAAATAAGGAACTGGAAGACAAACCATTGACCTTAACAATGTGAGGTTAAATGTGTCAGTATAATATCTTTGGACTCTTGGTAGACTGTTAAAGTAAGTATTACATTGCTTACTGTAGAAAAAAATAAATTGATAACATGATTCTCTCTCTCTCTCACTCGCTTTCCCCCTCTCTCTCTCTCAGCCCATCCCAAGTTAAAAGGAAGT